>NW_019154106.1:18151963-18344373 GCF_002288905.1 Enhydra lutris kenyoni | reverse complement strand
TTCTTTCTTTCTTTCTTTCTTTCTTTCTTTCTTTCTTTCTTTCTTTCTTTCTTCTTTCTCTTCTCTCTCTCTCTGTCCTCTCTCTCTAGAGTAGCTACTGCTGGGAATGAGAGCCTGTGGCATTTTAAAAAAATGGTTGCACGATATTTAAAAGCCGTCCACGGAGACTTCTCTGCACGGAACCAAATGTCTCCCTGTAGGGCCCCAACTATTCCTGGGTCTCTTCTTTAGAGGCAAAGAGAAAGGCCGCTCCCCTGTCCCCAGGCAGTCCCCAGACGGCTGGAAATAGTAGCCGCAGCCCCTGGAGACTTTTCTCCTTCACACCTGGGTGCTTCTACCCTCACTCAAAGGGCATGTTCTGGAGTGACCCATCTCTTGAGCGCGCCTGTCTGGTAAGTGAACTCTGGGGTCACTTGACCTGGTTGTTCAAGTCCAGGTTGTTTCTGGGAAATCTCCTTAACCTCGACCTCTGTGTGCCTCAGTTTCAGCCTCCGTAAAATGGAGAGGACAATAGTGTCTGTCACAGAGCCGCCGTGAGGACGGAGGAAGCGAACACGTGCAGCGTGAAGAATGCTGTGCCAGGCACTTCATCAAATCCCAGTAATACTCTGTCCTGGGGTCTCTGTTCTGTGTTAGCTGCAGCCGCCTCCCCCCACCCCCACGCTGCAGGCAGGGGCCCTGTGTCCCCGGTGGGCAGCCTGGGATGACTGTGGCCTCAGCAACGGTTTCATCCCACTGTCCACTCCCTGATTTCCCAGAGGAGGCTGCTGCCTGGGAATGAGGCGGGTGATTGGAATCCTTCCTGGCTCACCCGGCAGGTCCTGGACTAGGACCTACAGGGAAGGAAGGAGGTCAGCCTGACCCTTCACTTGGCGGCGGCGACCGGGAGCCTGGGTAACGTAACCCCACACCTCGGGCAGATTTACCAGCTCTCAATGGAGCCCGTTGTGGCCCGGGGATTTGATCTCCCTTGGCCTGCAGGGTGGGCAGGAGAAGAAAGCAGCTTGGGGCCAGCCTCTCCCCGGAGAGGCCTGGGGCCCCTCTGGGCCACACTGGCCCTGGTTTGGGTTTGCCTTTCTGCTCGGGAGGCGAGTCTCTGCCCGTGATGGTATGTTTAGTGCTGGAAAGGATGGCCCTTTTGCCCTTTCCTCCCCTCCTCCTCCCCACCCTGCAGGTTCTAAACTACCTCTCATGCCACCGTCCCGCTGGCTGGCTCATCACAGCCACCCTGTGAAATGGGCAGCCTGGCTGAGGCCATTTCACAGATGCACACACTGAGGCTCAGAGCCATGGAGTGACTTTCCCAGAGCCCCACAGTGGGGCGCCAGTGGTGTTGAGAATATACCCAGGCTCTCTGGCTTCGTGTCCAGCTCTTTGTCATGAGGCCACCAAATGCGAGTGTGTTGGCAGAAGGTGACACACCTTCGCGGCCTGTGTGGTCGGTGAGCTCAGAGAGCTGGGATTATTTCCTGAGAAAGGAGAAGCACTGTAGCTGGCCCAGGGCCTTGCTCTTCCCTAGATCTGGCCACAAACCCTCTTAGTGGCCCGAGGTAAGTAGGGGACAGAGTGTGGCTGGGGACAGGGCTTGCTTTCTGAGCCCGTCTCCTGTGGTGTGGGCAGAAGACTGCAGTGACCCTCGGGACTCGGGGTGCTCCTCCCAGAGAAGCAGGAGCTCAGCCATCCTTGGGCCCTTTTTAAGACTGGAGAGAGCAAGGCTCAGAGAGGGCAGGGGCTGCTGTGAGCTGGCAGTTGGCAGAGGGGAAGCTCAGACCCCCACTTCCCGATTCCAGATATAGAACCCTTACCAGTCACGCCATTGAGTCACACCAAAGACCTTGAGCTGGCCCAGCTCTGAGTTACGAGCATGGCTGTTGGGGTCAGGGGGATGTGGGCTTGGGTCCTGGGTCAATAATAACTTCATATTAATTTACTATGAACATTTACTATGTGTCTGGTGCTATTCCAAGTCTTGACCCATAACATTTCCCTTAATCTTCAGAATAACCTCATGAAGTGGATACCATTATTATTCTCCATTTACAGCTGAGGAAACTGAGGCACAGACAGGCTAAGTGACTCCCCAGAGTCCTAATGGGGATGACAGTGGGATTTGAATCCCAGCAGCGTGACCCCCAAGGTTGTGTGTGAACCATTCCAATGCTTCTTAGGACCAGGAGGATCCTCCCCACACCCAGGACAAATCATATCTGTCTTCTTCCTGGTAGTGCCTGACCCACGGCCGGTGCTCAGTATACACGTGTCGAGTGAATAAGCAACCGCGTCTTTTCGGATGGCAGCGAAGTGAAGTCAAAGGTGCCTTTCCCCCAGCATTGCTGGGAAGGGTCCGCTTAGTGTGTTGATAGTGCAGAGTGCTGACAAGCTCAGGGCTTGGGCCATGGCAAGCTCGGGTCCCACTGGGGAGACATGGGGTTCCACTGCCACTGAGCTGCTCAGAACCCTGTCCCATGAGTGAGTGGTGCTGCTCTGAGCTACCGCACTGGCGATCAGGGGGCAGAGGTGAGTTCTTTCTGCATGGGTGGCTGTGGGATGTTCCCATGGCTGGCCTCGGGCTTCCTCTGGGCCTAGCCAGGGGCCAGAGGACTGAGGGTGAGCACTGTGACTGTGATCGTGAGGGACCCTTGCATTCCTATTGAGCACTCGCGGCCTATGGGAAAACACATGTGTTTTCTTGTCAATTTCCCAAGTCTGTTTCTCATCCAGGCTCAGGAGGTGAGGGGATTTGCAGGTTCCCACAGGCCTAGAGTGGGATTCCGGTATGCTCCCAACAACGACCTTCTAAGGAGCCCCACTCCAGGTGCTCACGTGTCCCCTGTGGGCTCCAAAAGTGCGGTGGGTATCAGACATAACCAGATCACGGGGCCCCGGGAGGTCTCCGGGATGACTCCTGCCTCAGCTGTCCCCCTAGTTGGGGAACCCCTCTCACTCAGATTTGCTATCTTTATAAGTAGTTTTGACGGCAGGCTCCCTGTAGTGGGACTCAGGAGATGCAATTCCATCCCAGGCTCCACAGGTTTGCTGTGTAGACTTGAGTAAGCCCTTTCCCCTCTCTGGGCCTTGGAGGACAGCCCTGGAAAGTGAGTCCATGGGGCTCACTGATCTCCACTGTTCTGTGCTGCCATTAGGGGTATGATTTACCTCATTTTCTCGACCCCTTTTTAAGAGACTAGGATATTGGGGACCCTCCACCTAGCCAAGCTGGGACAACAGGGCTTGGTTCTGGTGTTGACTCGTCCTGACATGGTGAAAAGAACGTCTGAGGACTTGCCAGGGAATCCCCGCTGGGTCCGTTGCCCTTGGCCCACCCTGAGAACTTGAAGATTGGCAGACAACACCCAGCATGGGGGGAAAGCACATCTTTTGGAGTGCATGAAATCTGGGTTGGAATTCTGGCTTTGCCCCTGACCTTTGGCTATCTACCTGACCTCTGAGCTCCTTTGTTTCTCACCTGGGAAATGGGGAGGGTGAAACCATCCTCCCAAGGTTGAGATGAGGATGGGATGCTCGAGCTTCTCCCCAGTAACCCGCTGACACTTAGCAGGTCCCTGGTGGCAGGCACGGGTCTGCTGAGTATGGGGGGAGGGCAGGGGTCAGGACCGTTCCCGAAGCCTTGCCAACAGCCCCGGAGGCTGAGTCCCGAAATAGAAGACTCCAGAGACAGAGGGTCCCGATGGCCAGGCCGGCCTCTGCCAGCCCCCAGGAGGCCGCACTGAGCTGGCAGCGTGGGCCTTCCCTCCCTCCTGGGCCTGTTGGCTGCATAAATTACTCAGCAGCCTTTGGGCTAATTTTACCTTCTTGGTTTTCATGAATCATTTCCCATCCGGGGGCGCGTGAGAGGAATGGCAGCGGCTTTGCCAGCTGGATGCCCCTGGGCCAGCCACGGTGAAACGGCCGTGCTGGGCCCTGCTTACACGGTCTCCGAAGCAAGGACAGGACACCCGGGGACCCCACGAAGGGCCCCCGAGGGCTAGCTCCTTTCAGCCGTGTCCCTGGGCCTTTGGGTTATCACGATTGGGAGTCAGTGAGCCACAGCAGGTCCCGGAGCTGGAACTTGGGCTAACTCTAAAGGAATTTGGCATTACGTGGGGCCTGACTATGATGGCCCCCAGGGTCCCTTTTGACCTCGGTGGCAAAGCAGTGCGCAGAGAGACCCCTGTGGCCTCAGGTGTGTCTACCTGCCCAGCACCGGGAGTTTGCTCGAATGTTGAATTTTCACAGTGACCCAGGGCCAGAGCTGGAGGCCCTGATGAAATCAAACCCAAGCACCTTGGATGAACTGACGCTTGGACCAGGCAAGGAATTCGTCTAAGGTCTGTTCGATCAGTGAAGACGTCAGGCTACTAGTTACTGACAGTTTACCCCTTTGCTCGCAGAACCTTACTCGACTATAGTGATTCCCATTTTATAGAGGGGTAGCTGAGGGCACAGAAAGGAGGAGAACTCCCCGTCCCCTGCCGCCCCCAGTGACACAGTTGTAAGTGGTGGGCAACCATCCGCCCTGAGCTGTCTCACCCCCGAGCCCCAAGTTCTGCACCACACTGCCCCACTGAGCACACTGACAAGGTTGCTCACACCCTCTCATCTGCTTCGTCCACTCACCAAGTGTGTGATGAACCCCTGCCGGGTATCAGGGACCTTCCTGGCTCCAGGGAGATTTGGGAGCAGCTGGAGCAGATGGAAGCTGGCATGGTCCCACCGCAGCACCCATCTTGCCTGAGGCCAGGTGCCCAGAGTTTGGCGTCTGCACAGCTTGGTGGTCTCAGCCACGTGGGCCGTGAACTCAGATCAGACGTCGGGCCGGGCAGGGAACGCATCCGAGTGGCCCAAGCCGGCTGGAGATCTGGAGAGTTAGCGCCTTGCCTGTTTGAGGAGCACCTCCGCCCCCTGCCCCAGCTCTGGCACACTGTGGCCACATGGGACCACCTGCCTGCTGTTGCCAGGGCTTCCGATTTTCCTAAAAAAGCTGAACATGGGAATTTTACCTAAAATTGTCTGTTTCTTCAGAGTTAGCAACTAAAGCAAAAATAAAAATTGGAAACCAAAACCAAAAATCAGCCACCAGTTTTTAACATGTGGATCCCTTCTACAGACCTGTCTCTGGTTGGAGCAGGTTCTAATTATTCCCCCATGGGCCACCTCTCCTGGGAAATCCTTCACTACCTGTCACAAAGCCCCATACCCTACCCCCTGATTGTTGTTGGTCACCCTCCATGCAAGACTGCCACCTGGGAGTAGTGGCGAAAGCATGGCTTTGACTTGAGTAGATTACCAGATGGCTGCTGTGCAGCCTTGCTCCAGGCACTTGTCTTCTCTGAGCCTCTCCACACAGGAAAGTGTGAAAAACAAGTAAGGTAAACTGTACTCACTGGGTTTTTGAAAGGACTAAAGACCATAAGACAGAAACTCAAGTCAATCAGGATTAGGCAAACATGGAATTTATGCAAAGTCCAGGATCAGGTACAGCTTCAGGAACAGTTGGATCCAGGGCTCACACAGAGTCCTCAGGACTTGGTTTGTTCATCTTACTCTGCTTTTTTTTGTACTGACTCCAGTACAAGGAGTCACTAGGCTCCTTGTGTCACTAGGAGACACTAGGCAGGCTAGTGTCCATGGTGTCACGGTGGCTGGCTACAAGCAGATCCATAGTGACATCCCATCTTTTCAGCACTCCCTCTTCTCAGCAGATTCCTCCAAAGCCCCCAAATCGCCACTCGTGATTGATTGACTGGGCCCTTTACCCTTCCTTGCACCATTCCCTATGAGTTGCAGATTTAAGTGCTGATTGGTTGGTCCTATCCCAGAATGGAACATTTGGAGAAGCGGACTCCCCAAGGACACCAGGCTCCTTGGTTCCAGAAGGGGGATTGGAGGCTAGCAGGAAAACCTACAGACATTCTACCCAGGCTGTAAGCCTTATGAGGGCGAGGACCCAGTTCACCCTGGGGTTCCTAGCACCTAGGACAGTGCCTGGCAGGCAAGAAAGTCAAGAGCGAATGAATAGCCTCCACAGAGTGCATTGAGCCCCTGGCACAGAGCCTCGCATGAGCCACACCATGCCCCTCCTGCCTCCTTCCTGGAGGGCCAGGATAATGGTCTTGCACTCTTACCAGCTTCACCTGTCTGATGGAGTGTCATGGTTCTGCAGGGCCCGCTCAGTACGGAGCTTGCCAGCTGAGCTGGGGGAGCCCCGGGACACCCACTTGTTAGGACCATCCTGACAAAGTGTAATTATACTCATTGGTGATCACAGCCCCTTGCATTCAGAGGTATCGTTTCCCCCAAATCCTCTCATTCCTTCTTTACTGCGCATGTCCAGATGATTTATGTTTGTTACTGTTCTGAGACTGGGCTACAGGTAGAGCTCCAATCTCAGCAGCTGTAAAAAGGGGCCATAAACCACCCCGCAGGGCTGTGGGGAGGATTAGGCGACATAATGAAAAGGTGGAACACCAGGGGCGCAGGGGTTGGACAAAGTGGGTGCTCAGGCGAGCCCAGGTTCCCTGTGAATGCCTTCAAATCAAGGTCTCCCCCAGGAGTCTTTCCACAGTGACCTTAGTGAATGGCCACGGGGGGCACACAGAGAGACAGACAGACACGCCCATGCGTGCATGCAGAGAGTCAGGGAAGGACCCCAGTCTTCTGGCCAGGACTCTACGGATCAGCAGGACGATTGACTCCAGCATGGGGAAGAGTAAGGTCATTACATGGGGGGGCTGATTACTGCACCCCAAGTCCCGTGGGGTGACATGGTGGACCCAGACGGTGACTGTGTGGACAGTGGGTCACACAGTGCCAGAAGAACTTGGTGCTAAGGGCCCGGCACCTCGGGTGGCCAGCAATGAACAAGCCGGTTCCCTTCCTCTGGGCCTGAGCACCGCGCTGCCGTTGCTTTGACCTGCTTAATTACCTACGTGACCAACATGGCTCAGCGTCGTAGGTGGGGAGGCCTTAACAGTTCACATACTCAGCAGGGATGCTCAGGACCCTCAGACTGCCTCACCAACTCCCCCCCCACATGCCTTACTTATGCAAAGATGGGGCGGCGGCCTGGCTACTGACAGTGAGCTCCTGGGGGAGGTAGTCATCACGCTTGGTGACGACAGGTGCCGCGGCTTTGGGCACTGTGCCATTGCAATGGGTGCTTCCCAACTTTTCTGCTCGTGCCCGTCACCTAGGGCAGCCTCTAATAAGCAGCGCCTCTGCTGCTGGTCTGCGGGCCACACACTGAGAAACCAGGATTTAGGTGACTTTTGAGGTTTCTTTTAATTTTGAGATTCTGGGCAAGACAGGATGAATAGAACAATAGCCAGGGAGAAGGACAGGGGCGGGAAGGAGCAGTGAGGGAGGAGGAGGAAGAAACCTCAGGAGAGGTAAAGGAGGGTGCCAGGCCCACTGGGTCCCCCACAGTCCCCAAGCGACTCCCTCCCTGGGCCTTTCTCTCTGATCTCACAGTGCAGTAGGACCCTTTCCTTGGAGCCAAAAACACCATGTGGGGTTTCCCCAGGGCCCTACCTTGCTAAATGGAGGCTCCAGCTCCTTGGAGCAGGGAAAGTGCAGGTTTGAGAAAATGCAGGACACCCTGGATAGGGGCTGGAGAAAGGAGGGCTGGGTGAGAGGCAGCTGCCCAGCACAGACCATGGCTGTGGGTTCCTATCTCCCACCGCCTTCCTCTGGGAGGCCTTGAGCAAGTCACTCCCACTCCAGACCTCCAGCTCCTTGCAAGGAAAGGAGGTCCTTGAACCCAGTGGTCTGGGGGCAGGCTTTCAGCTCCAATAGCCCAGAGGAGGTGGTGGGACATAAAAGTTCAAGTTCGCTTTCCCCAGCCCTACACCTTAAAAGCCAGAGGGGACTTGGGCACAGAGGGCTTCAACTCCCTACCTTGCCTTCCTCATTAGGATCTGGGAGAGGGGACCTGAGGAACTAATCAAACTAGAGGCTCTGGGGGTCTCCAGCATCTGTCATACTGGGGAACCATCAGTGTGGCATGGCCCTGACCTTCCTTAAATGAATCTACATATCCAGGCCTCTTTCACACACGGCCGCCTACCCTCCTGAGGTGTCATGTGCAAGTGTGGCCTCCCCAAGACCCTGGCTGCCCCAGCCCAGAGACTACAGGGGCAGCTGGACCCCGGCCCTCCACAAGCACCCCTTCTTCTCCCCCAAGCCTCATGTATCTGTGCTCAGCTTGGTACTTGGGATCTTATAGCCACGTCAGCCTGGGGGGAATGGGTGTGGGCTTCAGAGTCCCCTTCCAGGGGCCAGCAGGTGGTAGGAAGGAGCCCCCTCTGCCTGCCCCCCTCCATCAACAGATGCCTTCTCCCCTTCTGCTCCCCGCCTGGGAGGGAGCAAGACTGCCCCCAGCTTACTTTTGATACCATGAATACTAAGATGCCTTTTAAAATTTGCTGTTTGGCAAAAAAGATAGGAGAGCGTAATAAACTTCCTCCATAATCAATACCTCAGAAGCATTACTAATCTGTTTTTTAAATCAGAAACGCATGCATCTGGGGAAAACCCGGTAAGAAGTAAGGCCCTTTCCTCCACTAGGCCTCAGCCCCAGCAGCTGTCATAGCTCATGGCTCTTGTGCACAGACATGAACACAAATACCTGTGTACTTGCTTTCTATTTTATGGAAATAGGGCATGTTTATTTTATATAGCATTTATCCAGCTTACTTGCTTTGCGTCCGATGCCATTCTAAGTATATTGCAAATATTAACTCATTCAGTCCTCCAAACAGCCTAGCCAAGTAGGTGGTTTATTCATGTCCCCCAAGCACAGAGAAACTAAGCCCCCCGCCCCAACATGACACAATGTTAGGTGAAACAGTTGGGAGTTGAACCCCCGGCAGCCGGGCACTGGGATCCACGCTCTCAACCAGGACTCGCTGCTGGCTCTCTTCTCTCACGAAGCATATGGTCTTTACCTTGGTTTTGTTTTTACCACCGATTATGTAATCCATTCAACAAATGTTTATTGTGTGCTCACTTTGCACCAGGCACTGTCCTACTTGCAGGGGATACAGCAATCAACAGAAGATAAACATCTCTGCCTTCCTGGCCTTTACATGCTGGCTGGGGAGACGGCAAAGAATATAAATGAGGGCTACGTAAATTTGCCCATGTGAGTCAAGTGCAGGAGAAAAATACAGCAAGGAAAGCGGGGTAGGACTTGCCCAGGGACTATAGTTTTGTCCAGGTGGCAGAGAATGTGACATTGGGTAAAGGCCTGAAGGGATGAGGGAATGAGCCCTGTGGGTATCTGGGGAAGGAGCCTTCCTGGCAAAGGGAACAGCCAGTGCGAAGGCATAAGACGGGAGCCATGCCATGGGGCACAGCAGTAGGAATGGGGTCGCAGAGGGAAGACTGTGTCTCTCTGGGCAGCTTTGCTGGGTGCTGGCATGTGATGGGCTCTGGGAAGGATTTGGAGCAGGGGCCCATTTGATCGGACTGGTTGGAATGGGTTCACCCTGGCTGCGGGCTGGAGAATGGACAGCAGGGGCAGAGTGGACCCAGGGAGACAGCCAGGCTGCCCCTACACCCCTCTGGCCTGAGGGAGAAGGGGCTCAGGCCATGGTGGTGGCGTTTCTTCCATCCCTTCCTGCTTTGTCCAGAGACCCTGGTCGTTGACTTACCCGGCCTCCAGATGGACTTGTTGGTTATTTCCAGTCTTTTGCTATTCTAGACCATACTGCAGTGAATCCGCTTGCACATGTGTCTCAGTGAAATTCCTAGAAGTGAAATTGGAGGACAGAAGATTATGTGCATCTTGTAAAGGTTCCCAGGCTTCTAGAGCACTCCATAAATACACCAGCTTCTGCTCCCACCGGCAGCGCGGTGAGCGAGAGAGCGCTCGGGTTATAGCTTCCGGTCAGGCCTCAGGCTTGGGGAGAGCCATGGCTGGTGGACTATGCTGCAGGCCCTCCCGATCTGCCCCTTTGGAGGTCAAGGCACCGTGGAGGCGGACTCCTCACAGAGGCACAGCCAGAAATCGGGACCGCAGCCAGAGCAGGTTGTGGGGAGGCTGTCCCTGTGGGGCGGATGGTGATGGCTGTGTCTAGTAGAGGCCTGTCCTGGAGGGGCTTGAGTGACACAGGGACCGAACAGGAAGTGAAGTAGGACAGATTCCAGAAGTAGTCGATTCTGTTGTCAGTTCAAGTCCTGGTCTCTTAGGCACAGTCTGACACCAACCAATTCTCTAATGAGGTGCCCAATGACTCCTTTCAGTTCTAAGCCTTAGCACCCAGAGCCAAGCATTGATCCCACAGATGGAAGGCTCAGTCCCACCAGACAGTCCCCACCTTAGACACCAGCTGAGCGTCCTGGGACACCCGTATTTCTGACCAACATAAATCGGGCGTTTCCACCACCTCCTCCTCAGGTTCTATGATTTGCCAGAATGACTCACAGAACTGAGGATAGGGTTTTACGAACAATCAACCGTTTCCGATAAAGGGTACAAGCCAGATGGAAGAGATGCGCAGCGGAGGGTGTGCGGGAGGGTTGCGTAGAGCTTTCCTGCCCCCTCCAGGCCCCCTCCACTACCCTCCCAGCACTGCTCCCTGTTCACCACCCAGGAAGGTCTCTGAATCTTGCTCAAGAATTTTTGAGGCAGCTTACTGAATGAGAGAAAATATTTGCAAACCATCTATCAGAGAAGGGAATTCATATCCAAAAGACGTAAAGAACTCCTATGACCCAACAGCCAAAAAACCCAAACAAACGGATTCAAAAATGGGCAGAGGATCTGAATAGACATTTTTCCACAGAAGACACATGGGCCAACAGGTACACGAGTCAACATCACTCATCATCGGGGGATTGCAAATCACAACCACAATGAATATCCCGACACTCGTCCGAACAGCTGTCATCAGGAAGGTGAGAGAGAGCACGAGCATTGGCCGGGAGGTAACAGGGAAGGAGCCCTTATGCACTGCTTTGGGAATATCAACTGGTGTGGCCACTTTGGAAGACGATATGAAGGTCCCTCAAAAAAAAAAAAAAAAGGAAATATCCTATGATCCAGCAATTCCACTTCTGGGTATTTACCCAAAGAAAACAAAAACACTAATTTGAAAAGGTATCTGCACCCCCATGATCACGGCCGCACCATGTGCAGGAGCCAAGGCTTGGGAATAACCCAACTGCCCATGGCCAGATGAATGGATGAAGATGTGGTAGAGATATACAATGGAATATTATTTATCCAAATGAAAGAATGAAATCTTGCTGTTGGCAACACCATGGATGGACCCTGAGGGTATTAGGCTAAGTCCAACAAGTCAGACAAAGACAAATACGGTGGGATCTCCCGTGGAATCAGAGCAAATCATAACCAAGCTCACGATACAGAAAACAGACTCCAGGTTGCCGGAGGGGGGTGGGGGGGGAGGGGAAAGGGGTGGAAGGGTGACAGAAGGGACAGACTTCTAGTGTACTTTATAACTAGTTTATTTATAAAATAAAGAAGTCCTGGGGATGTAATGTGCAATGGTGGCTATAGTTAATAACACTGTGTTGCATATTTGGAAGTGGCTACAAAGTAGGTCTTAAGTGTTTCATCACAAGAAAGCGAATTCCATAACCATGATAGATGTTAACTTGACTTACTGCGATCATTTCGCAATATGTACAGATAGCAGATCAGTATGTGGTGCACCTGAAAAGAATATACTGTTGTATGTGCATCATCTGTCAATTTAAAAACCAAAGGACTTTTGTAGACCCCCATCTCCAGGCCCCTCCCCTCCCAGGAGATCAGTGGATGGGGCCAGAAGTTCTAACTTTGAGTTTCCGGTTCTTAACCCTAACCTGGTTCTGGTGAGCAGTCCCATCCGGGGGCTCTGTAGGGGCCCCACCCTTAGTCACTTACCAGCATAAACTCAGGGGAGCTGGAAAGGGGCTCCTTATGAATAACAAAAGACACTCCTATTACTTGGGAAATTCCAGGGGTTTTAGGTGCTCTCTGCCAGGAACTGGGGACAAAGAACAAACATTACTTATTACACATAACATAATTACACATGAAGTTATTACACATAAAGTACACACAAAGCTGGTACAGCTTCATCCTCGGGGGGCTTCCCGCCAAAGGCCTTTGCACAACGTGTCTGCTATTTCGCGACAATGGCTGCGTGCTTCCCCGTCCAAGTCATGAAATAGAAGTCCCTTTCTTCCCTCGGACAGGCCTAAGTAGGTCAGGTGTCCAACCTGGGGAGGGGAATGTCAGGTGCTGATGAATGAAAGACCAGGTTCATGATCTAATAACTGGGGAGGGGGATGGTATCACCGTAATAGGCTTAAATTAATTGGAAGCCCACACCTGGAGCCGAGGGTAGGCTCAGCAGGTCCTGGGAGGAACATGTCTCACCTGAACAATGTCCGGTTCTATTAGTGGGGAGGAATGGGGGAATGGGATCCAGGTAAGCCACCAGCAGGGTCTACTGTGTGAAGCAAACACACACACACACACACACACACACGCACATATAAAAGGTGCCACCCTTGACCACTTCTGTGCTTGGCTCAGGGAGCTCTTCCAACCTCTTTCTGTCAAAATCTGATCAAGGATAGAGTCAACCTGTTACCCTGAAAAGGTTCCTCAGGAGGGACCACCTTGGGAGAATGTGTTTTCTTGCCCTTCCCCCTCTCCCCCCTCAGCCAGCTGCGCTCACTGGAAACTGCTCCGCAGATGAAGACCTGAAACCCAGCTGGCTGGACCCCAGTTCTGCAGCTGCATGATCAGGGGCTACACTGACTGGGCCAGAGTTCCCCCCATGGGAGCTCTTGGCCCTTAGGGCCCCTGCCGATATTTTCCCTTTGTTTCTACCAATGTATAAATACACACAGAAAAATCCTCATATTATAAAAGCACGGCTCAATCTATTTTCACAAACTTCACACACCCAGTGGACTAGCATCAAGATAAAGAAATAGAGCAGAGCCAGCCTCTGAGAAGCCCCTGGCTTATCCTTTTCTAGTTCTTCCCAAGGATGACCACGCACACTTCCAACACCATAGTTTGGCCCATTTTTTTTTTAACTTTATATAACTGGAACCATACAGTATGTACATTTGGGGTCTCACTTCTTAGCATTGCGGCTTCATACCATAGCACGGAGCTGTGGTTTGTTCAGTCTCGTTGCTGCATAGTAATTGACCCACCGAGGTATTCTGTAAACATAAAGAAGCTTAATGAATATTGTACAGTTCCCTGTAATCAGCAAGACAAATGAATGAGCGGGCCAGATCTCTTTGCTTTTCCTTAGGATGATAGTAAGTAAGCAGTGTGGTAGCTGGTTATCACATGTCAGTGTGTATAGGAAAAGCTAGGAAAAGGAAGGAATTTTTTTTTAGATGTATTTATTTATTTCAGAGACCGAGAGAGAGGGGCCGAGGGAGGGGCAGAAAGAGAGGGACAGACAGTCTTAAGCAGACACCCTGCTGAGCACAGAGCCCAATGCGGGGCTAGATCTCATGACCCTGAGATTAGGACCTGAGCCTGAATCAAGAGTCAAGATGCTTAACTGACTGGGCCACCCAGGTGCCCTGAAAATGAATGAATGATCATACAATGTATACAGCCCTTTCAGTAGACGAAATCTTTCAAAATGGGAATCATAAAGTAAAGTAAAAATAGAAGTCTTTCATGGTAGAAATATCGGGGTCCTTACTGATCGATTAGTCAATTTGCATTCATTCATCAAATGGGCAGTATGCTTGGCATTCAGCCTCGAACTTGGAGTTCTCCTTCCTCCAGTCAGTTGGTTGGGTCTTAGCATCCAGGGACAAGTGGGTGAAGAGGCAGAACCTTAAACATTATCTTCTCCAGCAGTTTCTAAATTAAATGATGGTAAAGAGTTCCCTGAAACAGTTTTTAAGTGACATTTTTTATTCCTCCTAAGCAAAAAGAAGAAAAGAGACACTCTTTCTCTTTAACATGCTGCGCCAAGTAACCACAAGCGATCCCCCAGAATATATCCTCCCAGACTTGTGTGTGCAAATCCATATGTGTATATATTTCTAAAATGGGATTATTTTGTATCTATCTTTTCACAATTTGCATTTTTTAAAAAGAGATTTTACTTTCTAGAGAAGTTCTAGATTCACAGTAACGTGAGGGGGAGAAAGCATAGAGTTTTCACATTCCCCCTGTCCCCACACACCTGCTATGGGCCCTCCTCCCACCCCTTCCCACCCCTCCCCACCCCTCCGTACCCCACCCCCGGCCCGCACCTCCCTACTCCCCTGCCGTGGGATAGTATGGGGAGGGGTACATTGTTACAACTCATGCACGTGCACTGACACGCCATGCTCGCCCAGAGTCTGTGGTTTACATCAAGGTTCCCTGTTGGTGCCCGACATTCTATGGATTTAAACAGACATACCCAATTGTGGACCCATGGGTTCACAATTATCCTACCACACAGAGTAGTTTCACTGCCCTAAAAATCCTCTGTGCTCTTGCCTGTTCATCCCTCCCTCCTGCTAACCCTGGGTAACCACTGAACTTTTTACCATCTCCATCGTTTTGCCTTTTCCAGAATGTCCTATAGTTGGAATCACACAGCAGAGAGCCATTCAAATTATCTTCTTTCACTTAGTGACTTTCACTTTTCATTAACAATATGTTGAGCGTGTTGTTTCCGTGTCAATAAATATTCTTCTAAAGCACTGTTAATTGCTGTCTAATATTTCACTGTGTGCTATATATTAATTTCGCTCCTATTTTCATGGTGTGTATTTTTCCCTGGGTTGTTTGTTTGTTTGTTTGTTTCCTACTAAAAATAGTGTTGCAGAGGACAGCCTTGTGGGTACATCTTTGCACACCGCTTAATTACGTCCTTTGGAGAAACTCCTAGACTTGGGGTTGCTCCTACGAAGTTTTTGCTCATTTCAAGTCTTTTGATATGTGTGGCTAAATTGCCTTCCAGAAAATTCATACTGATTAATTTTTCCGACCAGAAGAGTATGTAGGGTCTTTCCCTCATACTCTTGCCAACTTGGAATATTACTGAGATTTTTAAAATCTTTGCTAACTTAATAGAGGAAAAATGATGTTTATTTTAATCTATATTTATTTGGGTATGAAAGTTTTGTGGTTTTCCATAAAGCATACTGGCCATTTGTCTTCTTTTACAAATTGTTTTTTATTTATTTTTATTTTTTATTTTTTATTTTTTAAAGATTTTTATTTATTTATTTGACAGAGAGAGATCACAAGCAGGCAGAGAGGCAGGCAGAGAGAGAGGAGGAAGCAGGCTCCCCGCCGAGCAGAGAGCCCAACGCGGGGCTCGATCCCAGGACCCCGAGACCACGACCCGAGCCGAAGGCAGCGGCTCAACCCACTGAGCCACCCAGGCACCCCTACAAATTGTTTTTTTAATAGTATTTCCCATTTTTTTCTGTTGGGATGAGCATCTTTGTAGTATAGATTTTTTAAAAGTGTTTCTCTCCTAAAGGTAGTAACTGCTTATAAATGCCCCCTTTTTGGTGTCAAAAAATTTTTATCAATGTGCCCACCTGATGCTCTACTTTTAAAACAACAAATAAAATGAATGATAACAAGAACTCATATTTATAGAGTTATTATAATATATAGTATAATATAACATACATATTTATAGAGCTTATTATATGCCAGGCGTTATGCTGTGTAAAGCAGCCTTATGAGACAGGTTCTGTTCCGCTGGACAGATGGGGAAACTAAGGTAGGAGTGGTTCATTTTCTCCAGGTTACATAGATTGTAAGTGGTTGTTCGGGTATCGTTTGATTAACCAAATGCGTGGTGACATTCGGCTTCCATAAATTCAATAACATTTTAAAATAAATGTATCATTCATTCATCCTAGAAGTATCTCCATACATTTACAAATCTGTTTTATGTGTAAATTAAAGGCATATATTTGCTCTAAGGGCAGTGTTTGCTGGACATGTAATTAAACAACTCCCTGTAAGAATTCTGTGCTCTTCCTCCATTACCCCCATGGTTTACCGTTAAGAAGCACGTTGGACCTTTGATTTTTTTCAAGAAGGGGAAACCGAGGCTCAGGACAAGGCAGGAAGGAACTTGCACAAGGTCACCTAGAAAGTTAATGGCACAGCCACGACTGAAACCCAGAGCTCGGGATACCCAGCCCAGGTCCCTGTGTGGCTTGGCCCTGCCTTCTAATCTCCAGTCCCTTGGGTATCAGAGGGAAGTACAAGGATGCTGTGCTGGTCCCGGCGTGGACCCGTCACATTCTCAGGGTGCCAGCTGCTAGGGAAACCGAGTGGGCATGGATTCCCAGTCCTCGGGCTACATCGGCTGCCGGGCATTCCAGGACCCTGGCACCCCGCTGAGGGTGAAAACAGAGCTGCTGCTTCCCAAGTTGCCTTCTGCCCCCTCCTCTTGGGTTTGCATCTCATTGCTAGGTTTGCAACATGCCTAATCTCTGCGTGTGCAGACTCAGAGGAGCCAGCTGAGAGGAAGCATTGCCAGCAGCTCGGAGTCCTCCACGAGGCCTGCTGACCACCCCTCCCCCACGTCCCTCGCTGGATGAACAGGTCCAGAGTGGCCCGCAGACATGGCTCCTGGAGCTTCAGTGGGCTCAGGCTTTATGGTGCCCGCTGAGATGGACCCAGCGAAGGACACTAGCCCGTGGCGTTCTCTCTCTCTCTCTCTTCCCAGATGGAAGTCCTGCCACATCCCACCCCACCCCCACAGCCTTTATTACAGACACAGAAAGCAGCTGTAGTGCACATCAGTCATGCAAGTGAGACTCGGTTCTGTTTCCCCCAGGCAGCCGGACTCTTCCAAGAATGGAGAGAACTTAATTGTGTGGTCAATAAATAAATATCAAATACTGTGTACTCTGTAATCCATCGTAGTTCCCTTTTTGCTCTAGCTGCTGGGAGGCTCAGAAGTGAATGGGCGGCTAGATGACTAGCCATCTTATAACAGATGCTTGGTATGATTGGCATCAACCTTTCTCCATGAAATCTCTGTCCCGTTAACTATTCTGTTTGTGTTACAAATCATCACAATGCTTTTTACGTGATGAAGGTGGGATGTTAGTAAAAAATTAAACATGAAAGAAAACGGCCAGTAGACATCTCTACTTTGAGATAGAAATGCTTTTCTCAGAAGAGATGGTTTTCTGCTTAAGACTCAGAAAAGTGGGTGTACGTCTCTTTTCCTCTCTCTCCCTCCCTTCTCTCTCTCACCCTCCATCCTTTATTCTCTTACTCCTGCTTTTCCCTCCTTCCCTTCCCCTTTTTGGGTCCCCCCACCCAACACACATCTTCTTCCTGCTCACCCCTTGCCTCTGCCTCTGGGTGGCGAGTTTAATACTAACATCCTTTACAGATCCGTAGCACTTGGCTCTTCCCAAGGCCTCGCCCCAGCCTTTACCTCATTTATTCCTCATGGGGATTGCCTGGCAATTATGATGATTTCTATTTTACCAGGAAGACACTAAGGCCTGGTGAGTTTAAGTGATGTGCGCATGCTCACAGCATACACTCTTCCTATCAGGTTCAGATCCAGGACTCATGAGTCTAATTCCATCACACTCTCCGCTGAACCTCACTGCCTCTCAAGGCCAGCCTCACCCACCAGGCCACCCACGTTGCCTGGCCAAGATCCCTGAGAGTACCCCAGAGAGAAGAGGATTCAAAACAATAACCTCCCCATCCTTTTGAGATCTCTTTAAGAGCTGAGATTCTCAGTGGGGCCAGCAGGACCTATGGAGGGGGCCAGTGAATTGCGACATGGGCCATCTGGTCAATCATTTAGTAAATATTGAGAATGAGCTATGTGCTAGGCAAGGCTGAGACTAGGGTGCGGCAATAAGGTACCTTAGGTGCCAAATTCAAGGACGCATTCACTTTCAGGTGCCGTTCCTACAAGTGCAGAACCCGGAGAGGCGGTGTCTCCTTAAAGTTTCTGCCCTGGCACGTTGCTTGCCTTTCACTAGTTCTGCCCTGGTACCGGGCACGGTTACAAGTGCTGGCTCTTCAGTAGTCAGTGCCTGCCCTCATGGAACTTACCATGTATTATGGGAAACAGGTATTAATCAAATAGTCACACGAACAAAAGACTGTTCTAAGGGTGACAAGTGCCATGCAGAAATGGACATGGGGCTGGAGGTGTTATGGCAGCGGGGGTGGAGGGGGGTGGGGAACAACAGTGAGAGCTGAAGGATCCGTAGGCGTTTTTCAGGTGTGCTCCGAGGAGAGGACACAGCAAGTTCACAGGCACCACAGCAGGGTGGAGGTGGCATGGGGGCAGGGCCCGGGGAGGAGGAGGCGTGTGCTGGTGAACGATGGAGGGGCCAGAGCAGGAGAAATGCAAAATGGTCCCAAGCAGTCTGTTTCTAATAAATTGCCAGAGTCTGCAAATGATTGACTTAAAAAAAACAAATCCAATCCAATGGAGAGAATTCAAAGCCACCCCTTAATGAGGTCACTCATACCCACCTTCCTGATCAGCTTTCTTCCTGGGCAGGTATACAGAGACTGTGCCTAACCCCCTCCAAATTCATCTTCGTCCATTTCCATACGGTAATGTCTGTGATAGACTCTAACGCTAGCCACGTTTTGCAGCTGAACAAAGGCCACAGATGGGGTGGCCTAAACAAGATTTATTTCTCACAGTTTCGGAGGTTGGGAAGTCCAAGATCAAGGTGCAAGCCAATTTGGTTCCTGGGGAGAGTTCTCTTCCTGGTTTGCACACTGATGCCTTCTCGTCCTCACCTGGGGCATAGAGAAAGCCAGCTCTGGTGTCTCTTCCTTTTGGATTAGGGCTCCACTTTTATGAACTCATTTAATCTTTACCACCTCCTCACAGGTCCTGTCTCCAAATACAGTCACATTAGGGCTTAGGGCCAACATAGGGGGTGGGAGAGCACACAAACTTTCAGTCCCTAACACCTGCGGGTTGGGGGGGGCGCTGGTCACACAGCCAGTCACTGGGATTTGAACATAAACGGTGCCCCTTTGGGAACCTAGGCCTCTAACCACCAGTCTTCACTACCTCGGTTTGTATTGTGTGTGAATGCTGCCCCTCCCAGTGAGAAGTGCTCCTCAGGGAAGGAAGCCTTCAGTAATCGTTTACAAATCCTTAGGACCTTGTCCCCGCCTGGCAGCTGGACTTGTGGTCTGCCGATCCCACCCCAGGGTGATCCCGGTGATCCTTCTGGAAGAGGCTGGGCTGAGAGTGTGGCATGGAGGTGTACCAGACCTGAAACGTAACGCTTGAATCTGGGGGTTCTCCTGTTTCCAGTTTACTCAGAGCAGGCCCCCAGCTCCAGTCTAGACTCCATCGGAACGGACTGCGTGACCTTGGGGGAGTCCCTCGACATCTTCCCGCCCTGGGTTCCTGTCTGGTGACCGCAACCCTCCTCCCTTGACAGGTGGCTGGGGGCCATTCGGTGGGCCAGGAGGTCGGTGTCCCCCTCCCACCGCCGCAGGCGCCGGGTTCCCCACCCCGCACCGCGCAGGTGGGGAAGGGGCGGCGTGCGGCGCGCCCGGCGGTTGGGGGGCAGGCAGGGATCGGTGGTGTGGCCCGGTTCGCCGCAGGCCGCGCCGCAGCCACTCCGAGTCCGCTGCGGTCGCAGGGAGGGAGCGCGGGGGGCCGCCCGCGCACGTCGCCGACCGGCTCCCCACGCCCGCCCTCTCCGGGATCGGCACCACCCCCCCATTCCCCGCTCTCCCGGCCACCCCAGACGCCCGCCCGGCGCCCCCGCTCCCCGCCCCGCGGGGGGCTAGGCACTCCCTCCTCCCCCCGGGTGGGCCCCCTGCCGCCGCCCCTCCCGGGCGCCCGGTCTCTCCCGCTCCCCGCGCGCCCCCCTCCCGGCCGCCAGCCAACTGCGTGCCCCCGGGGCCGGCAAGAAGCCACATGCCCCCGCAAGGAATGCCGGGCCTGGCGGGCGGGGGGCGGCGCTGGGCAGGGCCGGGCCGGGCAGGGTAGGGAGCTCCCTGCCGGGAAGGTTGGTGAGAGGGAGAGAGCTGCCCGCGCCCTCCCCGGCCCCCCGCGCCGCCCCTGCGCCCAGCCGCGGGACCTCACACTTTCCCCGCCGGACACGCGGGCGGGACGCCCAGCGGGGCTGCGGGAGCCGGGGCGGGAGGGGGGGGCGGCGGCCCGGGGGCCGGGGAGGGGCAACTCGGCCCGCCCCGGGCAGCCCCCGCCCCCCTCCGCGCGCCCCCCGGCCCCGCCGGCTCGGAGGAGGGGGCAGGCCGTCGTGTTTCCCCGCACCCCTCCCAGCCGCCGCCGGCTTTGGGGCCCCGGTGGGGAGCAGGGGGCTGATTAGCCGAGGAGCAGGGGTGTGGCCAGCGGGGCCCCGGGTAGTGAGTCACACACGCAGCTCGCCCAGTCCCGGGCCGCGAGCGCGGTCCCAGTCCGAGCCGCCCGCCGCCCTGGCCCGAAGAGTGTCCCTGGGCTTGGCATGAGGATCCCGGGGTGCCGAGGGAGGGGCTGAAGCCCGGCGCGGTGGTGGAGGAGGGCGGTAAGCGGCGGGCTGGGGAGACTCCCCTAGAGAGAGCGGGTGGGGCTTGGAGTCAGGGCTGGCCCTGCCGGCCCGCACCAGGACCCCCAGGCCCGCCTGTACCTGCTCTGAGCTGGCAGAGCGGGCTTGGCCACATTCCCTGGCAGCCCCTGAGTGAGGGGGCTGCGCAGCCCGGTGCGGAGGGGCCAGGTTCCTCTGTCAGTCCCTCTTTGGCCCCAGCTGGACCCAAGTGGGTCCCTCTCCCAGTCCCCCATTGCAGACTTTTGTGCGGAGGCTTCTGTGGAAGTCTCATCCTTTGCCCTTCCTTTGGTCTCGGGGTCCATGCTGTGCTATCCAGTCCTGCCCCCTGGCCTGAGCTGCCCCTCGGCCTCTGACCCCATGGGGCTGATGGCTCCAGTCTTCCCCAGGACCAGCCCGGGATAGAAATGGCATTTCCTCTTGGCCGGGCTACAGCTGTTTTTGTTGTCTCTGTTCTCAAGCGTTTCCTCTGGGGATGGCAGGGAGGGTAACCAGACTCCACGGGACCCCCGCTTGCCCTCTCTGACACTCACCCTTCTTCCCCTGTCTCTTTGATCCTCTTCCTGTGCTGGTCCCGCCTTCGTGTCCCCAGGACAGAATGACTGACAACATGAAGGAGTGCCTGGCCCAGACCAAGGCGGCTGTGGGGGATATGGTGACTGTGGTGAAGACCGAGGTCTGCTCCCCACTCCGAGACCAGGAGTATGGCCAGCCCTGGTGAGGCCCTGACGTGGGGGCAGGAGAGGGAGAAGTGGGGAATCTCGGGGCTGGGTTGGTTGCACGCCCTGGGAAGAGTTCCCACTCCTGGCCCATAGTCCTTCGCCTGCTCTGGGCAGCTCCTGGGAGCAGATATGAGCGAGCACAGGCCCTAGAAGACCAAAAGAACCCACATGGTGGCCCTAGAAGGCCTAGGCCCAGGTCTCAGAACACCTACCTTTTCACGATCCCCTGCCCTGAACAGGCTGGCACTCCATCGCCCGCCCCACATCCCCACGTCCCTGTGGCCTCCTGGCCGGGTCCATGGCTTCTCTGCCCACCAGCCTCCCACTCTCTGATGGCTTCTTTGCTTCCTTTACTGGCCCCTGGCCTGGCCAGCTCTAGGAGACCAGACCCCTCACCCATGGAAGTGGAGCCCAAGAAACTGAAGGGGAAGCGTGAGCTCATCATGCCCAAAAGCTTCCAGCAAGTGGACTTCTGGTGTAAGTGGAGCCTGGGGCTGTTCCTGGCTTTCTCCTCCCTTCACCCCTTCACCCTGCTCCCCCGCACCCATACCCCATCTCTGCTTAGGGAATTTGCAGCCATAGGACTAATGATAGGCACTTGCCTATGATGTATCAGAGACCGGTCCAGGCTTCCATTAATCCTCACCCTTAACCACTGAAGTGGCCCTTATTGGTCCCATTTTCCAGGTGAGGACCCTGGGGCTTGGTAGGGGCTGAGAGCCCTGCTTCGGGTCCCACAGCCCTCAGATGCACATAGTTGCTGTTCCAATGCAGGCCCATCTGCCTCCAGAGCTAGGCTGTGAACTTGAAACAAAGGGAGCTCCTGGCCTCCTCCTCACTGGCACGCGTGTCTGCCGAGCCCCCAGGGAGGGGAATGGGTTTTTACCACTGAAGACTCAGGGGTCTGTGGCTGGCTGGGGTGGAGCCAGGGCCGGGACTCGTGAGTCCATGCAGTGTGCTTTCCACTGCCTGATGCCGTCCTCAGGGTGGGCCTCCCTGCAGCCCCTCAGCCTCCGCCGTGGGCGTCCCGCCTCCCCGCACCAACTGAGGCTCTTTCGCTCTTTCCGTCCCTTCAGTCTGCGAGTCCTGCCAGGAGTACTTTGTGGATGAGTGCCCGAACCACGGTCCCCCAGTGTTTGTGTCCGACACGCCAGTGCCCGTGGGCATCCCAGACAGGGCTGCCCTCACCATCCCGCAGGGCATGGAGGTGGTCAAGGAAGCCAGTGGGGAGAATGACGTGCGATGCATAAATGAGGTCATCCCCAAGGGCCACATCTTCGGCCCCTATGAGGGGCAGATCTCCACCCAGGACAAATCAGCTGGCTTCTTCTCCTGGCTGGTGAGTGTCCCCTGGCCCGTGCCGTGGGAGAGGGTGCTAAGGAGCATGGAAGGAAACCAGCAGGGGGAGCCATATGCTGGCCCAGCCTGGCCTGAGAGCTTTTCCTGCCATCCGCCCAGGATGTGGGGATGATGGATCTCGCTATCCCCTTGCCCTGGCTGAGTAGGTGTGCCAGGCCCTGGGTGGCTGATGGCCATGCTGAGGGGCCCGTCTGGCTGGGGCCGTCAGTAGAATCGGTGGGGCTCTAGGGAACCCATGGCCGGCCAGCCAGGCGGAACTCAGGGCTATTTCCCCGTGAATGTTCATGTGTGTGTCTGGTGGGCCATTGTGTGGCATTTACAAAGGGTTGACCCAGGCCCTCCTCCGCAGTGGGTGACTTGGGTCTGGGGGCTGTGGGAATGCAGAGCATGACATTCAGCCCAAAAAGCAGTGATACTGGGTGCTGGGCTGGGTACTGGAGGAAGTCGCCCCTGCCCTCAGGGAGGGGACAGTCTGGTGGGGAGAACAGATACTGGACAGGTACGTGCACACATGATCATTGCTAGGGAAGGGGGAAGACGGGACACTCTCGGAGCAGAGGGAGACGGTGGTGATCATGGTGCTCGGGGATCTGGGGCCTGGAGCCCAAGTTCGTTCTGTCAGCCAGCTTTGCTGGCGTTTTACTATCAAACCTGACCTTGGACGAGTCATTTAACTTCTCTGTGCCTGTGTTCTATAACAGAATAACAGAATAATTATAATTGATGGTGGAGAGGAAATAGGTCAATACTATGAAGTTTTTAGAGCCATGCCTGCCTTCGGGAAGCATGCAGTGAGTATCAGCTATTATTATCGTTGTCGTTGGCCTCCTTGAGGGGTTTGGGCAGGATTTCCTTCAGCTTGAGACTTGAGGACTGAGTAGCAGTCAGGGGACGGGAGATGGAAGAATGCTGTAGGCACAAAAGCAGCTGAGTGAGGGAAGCTCCCAGCAGGTCCGGTGTGGTGTTAGCAATGAGCTCAAGAGTCAGTGTGGTGAGAAATCAGCAGAGAAGGAGGCAGGGGCAGATCACGCTACATTTCCTGAGTCTGGGTAAGTGTGTGCTTCTCCTGTGGGCTGGGGGAAAACACTGAAGCAGGCCAGGCAGAGGCCTTGCAGAATGGGCAGGGTAGGTAGCAGAATGGAGAACCGGGATGGGCAGGCAAAGATGCTGGTTTCAACTTGGGTGCTGGGGGCAGGCACATTCGCGAGAGGTTCAGGAAGGAGAATGAGAATCTCCGAGATTTATTAACGGATGGGATGTGGAGGTGAGGAAGAGGGTTTGTAATGATCTGAAGAGGAAGGATTATTAGGGATGACTCTTGACTCTTGGGAGTCAGGCTTGAACAGAGAGGGAAGAAGGCAGAGCCAGTAGAGAAAGTCAGGCTAAGGGAGTAGGAAGATCATTCATTAGTCATTAATTAAACCCTTCTTGTGGGGCTCCTCTGTGCTAGGCATTGAACTGGCCTTGGGGATATAGTGATGGGCCAGATCAGACATCAGTCCTGCCCTCATAGGGCTTCTTATGGGGAAGCTAGAATGAATCAAACAATAAGATAAATAAATGTAAAATCATGATTCAGGAGAAGAAGAGACAGTGAGGCTAGGAGAAAAGGGAACAACTGGAGGAATTGGTGTGACCAGAGGTCGGGGAAGGTTTCCTGATAGTGGAGCTGTAATTGACAGGAGAGAACGCCCACCAAATGGACAGAACAGCATGTGCAAAGGCCCTGTGGCAGGAAAGATTGGCACATTTGCATGACTAGAAGAAAGTCATTGTACCTGGAGTGCAGCTTCATACCTGGAGTGCAGCCCCTGGAGTACCAGGGGCCGGGAGGGGGAGAGAGAAACTTGCAAGTCTAGGGCCCAGTAGACCAAACTGGGACTTCTGCTCTTTAAGAACAATAAAAAGTTTTGTTTATGTTTTGAAAGGGTGACTTTGGGTGCAGCCTGGAGAACAGATCAGGGGTGGGGGCATTGGTGGAGAATGGATGCCCACATCCCACTTAGAGGGCTACATTTGTTCTCTACTTTGGTGATAGTGGAGGCTTGAGCGAGAGTGGAGTGACGACATGGAGACAGGTGAACTGGTTTGTGACCCGGTTCAGGGATGAGTGAGATTGACTGGCAAACAGATGAATTGGCCTAAGTAAGGGAGAGGGAATTGGCCGGAACAAGTCCTTCAGTGTTCTGCTCTCAGTAGGTCAGGAAGGGGACTCTTAGAAGTGGAATGCAGGGCAGGGCCTGGGCGGAGGGCGAGATCCCCTTTCTGGTTTTGGACTCGCAGAGTTTGGAGTGATGGCAAGGTCCCCAGTGGCCCTGTCAACTAGGCAGTTAGCTACATGTGTGTGGAGCTGGGAGAGGAGGTTTGCAGATGTCAGTTCCTGAGTCACCTGGATATAGGTGTCAGTAGGGCTGAGGGTACTGAGGGCAGCCCCCAGGGAGAACAGGTGAACGAGAGGTGGAGAGGGCCTAGGGCTAGCGGTCCAGGAGGGGAACGTGATCCTGCAAGGGAGATAGGAATTACAGCCTGAGAGGTGGGAAGTCCCGAAGGGCCAACAAGAGAAGGGCTCAGAAGTGTCCACTGGATTTAGTGCCAGAGACGTCACCGGTGACCTTGGCAAGAACTACTCAGGTCAGACAGTGGTTCTTGACCTGGGGGAGTTGGTGCCCCCCACGCCCTGCCCACCCCAGACATTTGGTAACATCTGGAGACATTTTTGGCCATCATAACTTGGGATGGGGATATGCTACTGGCATCTGGAAGGCAGAGGCCGGGGATGCTGCTAAACCTTTCACAGTGCATGGGACAGCCTCGTCCCACGAATGATCTGGTCTCGGTAGCCGATGGTGCTGCGGTGAAGCCCTTCGAGAGAGCGGCAAGGTGGGAACACTGTTAGAACCCAGGCGACCAGTAGACTCACTTCTCGGAAGCTGGAACAGCGGTGAGATCAGCGCAAGAGAGACGGGAGCGGGGAGCGGATGACTGCAGCAGACCCGGGGGCAGGGAGCTTTGTTCAGAGAAAGACAGTAACATCCTTGAAAAATCTGGTGGGGGACTGTCCTCCTGGAGAGCTGGTTGACTCCAGAGGAGCGATGAGGTAGGGTGGACAAGCTCTTCTATGACCAAGAAGGTTCAGATGGAGACATTGCCTATGGAAGGGAGACAGGTCAACAGATTTGCTGTCGCTAGAGGGCTATCCTAGAGACTCGGAGCGGTTGGAGGGAGGGGAGTGTAGTAGGCCTAATCATGGCTTCTCTGAGGATGGCCGTGTCCTGACCCCTGGATCCCTGCCTATGTCCTCGTAGATGGCCAAAGGGACTCTCCGGAGGGTATTACATTAAGGCTCTTGAGATGGGGAGATTATCTTGGATTATGGAGGTGGGCCCCATGGAATTACAAGTATTCTTATAAGACAGAGACAAGAGAATCAGACTCAGAAAAGATGGGAAGATGTTATCCCGCTGGCCTTGAAGATAGAAGAAGGAGCCAGGAGCCAAGGAATGCAGGTTCCCTTTAGAAAAGGCAAGGAAGTAGAATCTTCCCTTAAACCTCCAGAAGGAACTCAGCCCTGCCAACACCTTGATTTTTAGGCCTTCCAACCTCTGGAACTGTGAGGTAATAAACGGGCAGTGTTTGAAGCTACGGTGTTGTGGCAGTTTGTTAAGAAGGGATAGGAGGTGAATGCAGTGGGCTTGCGTGTCTAGGGTGGGGGGGACGTCTGTCGACACATGCAGAGAGCGGGAGGTTGCTGGCCTGAGCCAGGGGAGTGGCGAAGGTGAGTTCAGGCGCGGTGAGTGAGCTGCAGGTGCCCATGGCTAGGAGACGCCCAGGTGGGCGGTCCAAGGACAGGTCCGCGCATGCGGGTCAGCTGAGGACAGGGGCCTGGGCGGAGGGCACACGAAGCACCTGCCTGGATGTAGCTGAGGCCCCTGGAAAGGATGGGCTGTGGTTGCCCGGCGGCAGAGAAGCAGGGGGTACTGAAAGCCACTGGGCGTGCGCAGGGCACGGGGCTCTGTATCCTGGCTACAGGCAGTTTCGAGATGGAAGCCACGCTGCTGGAGATGGAGATATGAGTGGGAGGGGAGGAGAGAGCCAGCAAGGCTGGCTGGCTTGTTTTGAAAGTCTGGTTGCTCGAAAGCAAGGATTCTAGGCTAGCTGGGTGCTACATTACTCCTCTGACAGCCCCACAGGCGAAGGTTGCTGGCCTTCTGGTTCTGAGGATGGAGCCCAGGACTAAAGAGGTTAAGCATGTGACCCCAACTCCCAAGGCTGACGCACGGTAGACTGTGGCTTCTCACAAAGATAGCGCCTTTCCACAGTGCCAGGCTTTCAGGATGGGAGGCGAGGAGCTCTATTCCCAACCAGGTACCATCGAGGCGGAGTGTCGCTGGCGGTTGTAGTCCTTGTAGAATGTTGTGGGGCCAGGGAGGAGGGGAGTGGCTTTTGACTGGGCAGACTGGAGATGGGTCTTGAAGGATGGGTAGAGGTTCAGCAGAGGCAAAAATCTAGGGTTTTGCTCCTTCCCCCGCCCACAAGAACCTACACCTTGGGACAGCCCAGCTGGGCAAGCAGCCTTCCCCAGTTTGCAGCATGGGGCTGCGGTCTGGAGGAAAGGAAGAGGAGGAACCCCTGGAGTGTGCAACCTGGTGGTAGACCAGCTCTACCAGTGGAGAGTGGGTATGGCCTGCAGTTCAGGGCCCAGGGGGTGGGCAGCCCTGTTGCCCTGCTGGAGGTTCCTTCCTAGGGCCTTGGGGCTGCTGTGAGCTGTGACATGGGGATGGGTGCAGGGTAGGGAGTGGCCAGAGGTCACAGGGCCATGTGGAGTCTCTGACCTTTGTGATCCAGAGAGGGGAGAGGCCCTGAGAGAACAGATAGGCAAGATGGCTCAAGAAAGCAGAGCCCTGTGTATGTGTGTGCACATGTGTGCGTGCGCGTGCGCGTGCGTGTCCTCAGTCGGGCTTTGAGTTGGGGAAAAGCAGGAATGAGGAACAGCTCTGCCTGCTCAGTTGCTGCGTTGGTTGAACGGAAGGGGGTGAGGAAAGTTGGGATGAACGACAGCGCTGATTTTGGACCGGGATATGGAAGCATGGTATCTCAGATAAACTGCATTCATTGGTCAGATGCTGTCTCACAGCCGTTCTCGATGTCTTTCTTGACCTTCTGCCTGCCTTCTAAAGTTCTGGCCTTCATCCAGCACATTTCCTTCCACGGGGCCTCAGTGTGCACACTCTACTCCAGTGGAAATAACGGCAGAGCTAAGGAGAAGCGTGCCTGTTCCCGCTTCTTTAGCACTTACGAAGTTTCTGGGTCTGTGCTCAGCACTTGACAGCATGATCTCATTTGATCCTAACGATGCCCCCGGGAAGTAGATATTATTCTACCCATTGTACTGCTGGGAAAACTGAGGCCTGGAGAGGGAAGTCAGTCTGCCCAAAACTAAGCAACTGATGAGTAGCAGAGCTGGGGTTCTAACCTAGTTAGACTCCAGAACCTGTCCTCTCTTCTGCCTCCTGGGCCTTCTCCGCCTGCCTTCCTTATCTCGCCTCTTCCTCCCTGTTGGCCTTGCCTGACTTTATTCTACTCATCCTTCCTGCCCAGTACTCGTTCCTTCTCTGTCTCCCCTCTGCCCAGAGGAAACCTGGTCCCACAGGCCAGGGCCTGTCTCTAGATGAACTCGGTGGCCATGTCTGTTTCGCATCTCTTCATGTCCTGGCCTCCTCTGCCAGAGTTCTGCCCGGACCTCTGGCTGCTTAGAAAAGAAATGCCCCCTTCCTCTGCCTTCTCATCTCATTGGAAATGATAAATCCCAGAAGTTCTTGCCGGGCTTGCCAGGCCGCCCTCGGCCAGCGGAGGCCAGCGACCATGCTGCAGGCCTGGGGTGTTTGGGAGTGCGGGCAGCCGTGTGGTTTGGAAGCAGGAGGAGGAAAGAGGAGGCCAGCACAGGGTGTCTATTTACATTTCTTGCTTAGACTCCGTCTTGTTCCAGAAGGGATTTAGGGTAGCTTAGCAGGACACATAAAGTAGAACATCATCGCATATTAAAACTGGGAGTGACAGAAGAAAGAAAAGCAAGAACAGAGACCCTAAGCACCAGGCAGGAATGAGGCTAAAAATGCAGACCAGAACGACCCTTGTATGCTCTTTTAGCTCTAGGAGGTCCCAAGCCGGCAGCCACTGGGGAAAAGGGAAGCCTGGTCAGCTACCAGCACCTTCTGTCCATATCGTGAAAAGTCCCCAGTTAGCTCCTGGGGAGGTCTTCCCTTCTGGGTACTGATACTGGACGGGAGATTTCCCGGGGGTCCTTATAATGAGGACACTGTGTGGGAGCTTTCCTCACCTGCTGTCGGTCAGCCCCTCCGCTTGCTAGCTCCTACTATTCCTGGGGGAAACCGAGGTGAAATGGTATTTCCCAGTGTTCTCCATTTCAAGTTCCATTGTAAAATGTGCAGAAGCTCATGACACAGCATCCAGAACAGAGTCTGAAAACCCCCGAGTGACTGGGATAGAGGGACATAGAAGCCGACAGTAGCAATGCCGCGAGATGTCAGTGGGAGCACGCAGGTGTCACCGAGTTTGGGAGAGCTCTGAGAAGGCAAGAATAAGGGGCTTGTCCAGGAAGAAAAGAAGGAACACCTGAGACAGGTGGACGTGTGTGTGTGTGTGTATGTGTATGAGCAGGTACTTCCCATGCTTGTCTATTCATTTTTTATTAACTCTTTATTTTGCAATTTTCAGACTGCATGAAAAAGTTACAAGGGTAATATAATAAACACCCACATACCCTGCACCTAATTCACTCATTGCTAACATTTTGTAAGAGTTGCTTGAATCTCTCCTATATATACCGACAGGCGTGTGCGTGCGCATGCGTGCACATGCTCCTTTGTGTTTTGTTTCTTTTTGTTTTGTGTTCTGAACTGCTTGAGAGATGGTCATAGACATCAGGCTTTATGCGCCACGTGCTCTCCATCACTGCTACACAACTCTGCAGTCGTGGGGCAAAAGCAGCCAGAGACAGTAGGTGAATGAACGAGCGTGGCTGTGTTCCTATAAAACTTTATTTGTGAACGCCAGATGTGAACATCCTATAACTTCAAATGCAACTCACATCTCATCTACGTTTCACACATAAAACCATATAAATGAAATTAATATAAAAAAACTTTTTTGTAATCATTAAGAACTGCAAGCACCATGCTTCGCTCCCAGTTGTACAAAAGCAGACAGGGGGCTGCCTTTGAGCTGTAGCCATAGTTTGCTGTCTGCTGTCCTCTGTCCCCATGATAGAATTATTATATGCAGGAAATTTAACCGTGGTTACGGTACTGTCTCAACTGGAGTCCATAGTCACATCGTGCCTGTGGCCCTGGGGAAGTGGCCTTTATAGTCTTTCCCCCATCCAGGACCCACTCAAGCATCCCATGCCGCATTTAATGGTCACGTCTCATTAGTCTCCTTCATTCTAGAAGAGTTCCCCCTGCGTCGTTTTTTAGTTTAGTTTTGTTTTGTTTTCTCTCTCTCTCTCAGGATATTGATATCTTGGAGAAGAATGTTGCACGGTTTAGATTTGCCTGATTGTTTCCTCATGATCGATGCAGATTGTAGCTTTTTGGCACGGAGGGTGTTGTGTCTTTCTCCCTGTAGATAGCGGGAGGCACGTGAGGTCAGTTTGTCTTACCTTTTACCCAGTCGTTTTAGCAACTGTTGATGATTCTTGCCCTTATCATCAATTATGATTCATGGCTTGAAATGATTTACATTCTACATTTACTACGGGACATCCTTCTGTTTAAAAAAAAAAAAAAATTGCTCAACTTTCTCCTCCACCTCATCCCTCATTTTTAAAGTTATTTTTAGCATCAGGATGGACTCCTGAATCCTTTTTTTCCTTCCGTGTGTTCTAGTCCATTCCTGTCATTATTCATTCTGATGTTTAAATTGCCCTAGATTTGGCCAGCGGGAGCCCATTCAGACTGGCTCCTTGTCCTTATTTTCATACTTCCCTTACTTTCTGGAGCAAGAAGATGTTCTAGCCATCTCTCCCAGGAGTCCTAATTTGTTTTAGTGGAAATGGCATACAGAACACCAGATCCCTAGGCACTAAGTGTGTGCATGGTCACTGGGTCTCCTGGCTTTTTTTTTTTTTTTAATATTTTATTTATTTATTTGACAGAGATCACAAGTAGGCAGAGAGGCAGGCAGAGAGAGAGGGGGAAGCAGGCTCCCTGCTGAGCAGAGAGCCCGATGCGGGGCTCGATCCCCAGGACCCTGGGATCATGACCTGAGGCTAAGGCAGAGGCTTTAACCCACTGAGCCACCCAGGTGCCCCCTCCTGGCTTTTAGGCCTGAACTAGGTGTCGAGGGATGGGTTGCAGTGGGTGGCTGATGGTGTAGGGGACTGAAGGAACAGGGACGTGAGCAGCAGGGGGCACGGGGCACATTGAGGGATGAAAGGTGATAAGGGATAGTGAAAGTACAGAGTGTGCTTAGAAGGAAGAGTGGAAGATGATGCTAGAAAAAAGTTGCTTTTCTCATATTCTAACATGCGAGGGATCCTTAAAACACTATCAATTCAATATCAGCTCTTCCAGGAATAAAAAAGTATGTACCCGAGTCTTAAGATTCCGCTTAAGATCAGAAGCATTAAATGGGCTTGTCTCATATAACTATTTGACAAATGCTGGTCGTTTGTTTATGAATCACAAACCGAACCAAAGATTCCCCACAAATATGTACTATGTTGGTGAACCCGTTTTGGCTAGAACTGTCTGTTACTCTCCTAATCTATTATTCTGGAATAAAAGAGCGAGAAAAACTATTCTGAGCTGGCACAGTATGTCCAGTGTAAAGGAGCTCCTAACTTGACCTTCACCATGCCTTGTCTTCTCAGCACTTCTGCTGTGGTGGTTTTCTCACCTGGTTCATATTGAGGTGACTTTTTAAATATAGGAATAACTATGGTCACTGTGCTGTCTGTTACATGGCCAGGGCTTACTTATTTCACTTTGACCATCTTCACTCCCCCACTCCCCACCCTCTGCCTCTGGCAACTGCCAATCTGTTCTCCATATCTAGGAGTTTGGGTTTTGATGTTTTTCTTTTTTAGATTCCTCATATAGGTGAGATCACCTAGTGTTTGCCTGTGTCTGACTCATTTCACTCAGCATCATATATGGAAGTCCATCCGTGTCGATGCAAATGGCAAGATTTCATTCTTTTTCATGGATGAATGACACTCTGTTGTAGATCTCTACCACACCTTCCCCGTCCCTTTATCTGCCGAGGGATACCTGGGTTGTCCCCGTGTCTTGGCCGTAGTAAGCAATGCTGCAGGGAAGACGGGAGGGCACAAAACTTTTCACACTAAGTGTTTCTGTTTCTAAGAAAGAAATTGCTGGATCACGTGGTAGTTCTATTTTTAAGTGTTTGAGGAACCTCTGCACTCTTTCCTGTGGTGGCTGTGTCCGTGTACGTTCCCAAAGCCACGCTCAGGAGTTCCCTTCTCTCCACATCCTGGCCAGCGCTCGATCTCCCTTGTCACCTTGATGCTAACCGTTCTAACAGGCCTGCAGGGGTAGCTCTTTGTGGTTTTGATCTGCATTTCCATCCTGACCAGAGAACTTCAGCACCTTTTCCTGTATCTGTTGGTCAGGTGACTTTTAATGTAACGGGGGGTGGATGTTGGTGGTGTTCCAATGTTACATTAATCTTAGGTTAACGTAATTTGAAAAGGTATGAACATAGATCTAGATGAAACATTTCTTCTCTCTCTCTCTCTTTTTTTAAAATAAGATTTTATTTATTAGAGAGAGAGAGAGAGGACAAGTAGGTAGAGCGGTAGGCAGAGGGAAAGGGAGAAGTAGGCCCTCCACTGAGCAGGGAGCCCGCTATGGGGCTCAATCCCAGGACCTTAAGATCACGACCTGAGCTGAAGGCAGCCACCCAACCGACTGAGCCACCCAGGCGCCCCCATTTCTTCTAACTCTTAAACAGCTACAACTACCCAAGACAGACTTACAAATTTAAAATGAACAGAACGATACCAACCAACATAATTCAATCGAAAGAAATCAGTGTAGTGTGTCAGATGGTGTTTTCCTGGAACAAAACTCCCATTTATCGGGTGACCCCCTCATTTTCTTCGTTTGTCTCTAAAACACTGGGGAATCTTTTAGTACACCTGCCTCAATGGTTCCTAACCTATTCTTTGCCAGAATGGGTCTCGTGTTTCTTAAGTTTGCATTTATTCTTCTTTCGCTAGCTCGCGGCAGACAGCAGTAAGTACTGTTGTCTGGTCAGCTGTGTGTCCAGAATTCGGTGACCTAGAACTGGTGTTGCACACTTTTTGTGTAAAGGGCTGGATTTTTTTTATTTTAGGCTCCGTGAACCCCACAAGTCCTCAGTTCTGCCCTTGTAGCGGGAGAATAGTCAGGTCTGGTGTGGTCCAGTAAAACTTTTTACAGGTGCCAAGATTTGAACTCCGTATACCTTTTACATGATGAAATAGTCTTCCCTTGGTTTATTTCCAGCCACTGAGAAATGCACAAACCGTTCTTCGCTGCTTGGCCATCCAACACAGGCGGCAGCTGGATTTCCCTTGCAGGCCATAGTTTGCCGACCCGCTCTGTAGAGTAGCAGTCTTGCATGCTTGCTTGTGTATCTGCTGGCCCAGCTGCCGGTCCTCATTTATAGTCTGGGGTGTCTGGGGTGTCTGCTGGGGGACCACGAGGGGCTGATTTCGCTGGGTGCAGCTGGGCCGCTGAGCCACAAGCCACGGGGCGAACTTGTGGCCTCACCATGAAGCCAAGTCTGTTCCATGTTCTGGGCCCGGGCTGAAGGAGCAGGGGCTCCTTGGGGAAGCTCTTCTCCCCGTCAAGGCAGAGAGGCCCCAGAGGCAAGCCAACCCTTGCAAGCACATTTCCAGTCTTTGCTTGCTTGGTGTGTGCTAACATCCCTTCGGCCAGACAAGTCACACGGCTGAAGCACCTGGAGAAGAAGTCCCCACCACCTGTAAGAGAGAGCCCCGTGCAGAATCACATGGCCAAGGCCCGTGGGGAGGGGCAGGAACCGGGGCCAAGAATTCAGTTGACCACAGGTGCCAACTGAGTTCCAAGCACAGTACTCTTTTGGATGGGAATCTCCTAGTGATTCCCATATACTGATTTTTTTTTAATGAAAACATTGAATTAAAAATTCTTAGTGTGAGCTTTTGGATCTTGAGAACATATCCAAAGGCCTTTGTTTTGAGAGACACTAATTTCTAGTGAACTTCGTGGCTTTAATAACAGGGGACTTGGGGTCTTCTGGTATTTGAAAATTCCTTTAGGATGGGTCTTGTTGGAGCCCGATTTGGCAGCCTTAAACTCCCGGGGGGTCCTTAGCAAAAGCTAATGAGACTTGGTGGACAGCAATACCTCTAACAGCCACCCAATCTGTTCATTGGCCACTGAAGGATTTGTGAGCCATAATTCTGTATCCTTGGAACGGTACCAGCGGACAGGTGTCCCTCTTCCCCTTTGTCCCAATTGGGAAACTGGAGCTTCAAGGGCCAGGTTGCTTGTCCAAGGCCATGCAGCTAATCGTGGGGGTCAGGAGCTCAAACCAAAACTCGAGCTCATCTCCAACCCCATACATGAATGCCCATATGCCATCCCCTTGGTACTCCCACTCACACAGAAACTCCTGTTTCTCTAGGGAGAACTTTTCAAGCAGATAGTAGAACATGGTTTCCTTTTCCTTCTCTGATTGCTGATGATGAATATTTGGCAGATTTCTTTTCTTTTAAGATTTTATTTATTTATTTCAGCAAGCAAGCATGAGCGGGAGGAGAGGTAGAGGGAGACAGGCACACCCCCCGTCCCCCCTTCCCCCTTGAGCACCAAGTCTGACATGGGACTGGATCCCAGGACCCTGAGATCGAGACCCAAGCTGAAATCAAGAGTCAGATGTTTAACCGACTGAGCCACCTGGGTGCCACTTGGCAGATTTCTTAAAACCACTTTATTCCAATGTAGTCACATACCACACAGTTTGCCCATTTAAAGTGTGTAATTTCGTGGCGTTCAGTATATTCTCCTCTGTATGCAGCCATCGCCCCCATCAGCGGGAGGACCCTCTCATCACCTCAATAAGAAACTCTGTCTTTAGCCATCACCCCTCTCCCCTTTCCAGCCCTTAGGAACCACTGATTTGCTCTGTCTCTAGAGATATCCCAGTTCTGGACTTCCCTACGAAGGAGATCGTAGGAGATCAGGGGATTCATGTGAACGAGTAGGTGGCCCGTCGTCACTGGCTTCTTGCACTTAGCTTGATGTTTTCCAGGTGCCTCCCTATTGTGACATGTTGTCCCTGTGGATGTAGCATTATCGTTCCTTTCTGTGGCCCTTCTGTTCCACAGCATGGACATACCACATTTGGTTCGTCCGTTTGCCTGTCAACAGACAGCGGGGTTGGTTCCATCTTTGGCTCTTTGCTCCTGTTCGTGCTGGTGTGCGAGTTTCTGTGTGGACATATTTCCTCTCGAGCGTCTACCTAGGAGTGGAATTGCTGGGTTAATCAACCCCATGTTAATGAACTGTGTGTTTAATCATCTGAGGACCTGCCAGACTGTGTCCCAGAGGGGCTGGACCATTTTGCCCCTCACTGGCCGTTTGTGAGGACAGAGTCCTTCTCGTCCCTGCCAATGCCTGCAGGTGGCCAGCATTTTGATCCTAGCCACCTCGTGGATGTGAGATGCTGTCTCAGAGCTTTGCTTTGTTCTCTGCTTTTTTTCTGACTCTTGTTCATTTCTCTGGTGATCGGGGGCAAGTCGCCCATGGCGAAGGGGCTGCTTTTCTCTGGACCATTCTGTGGGTGCTGTTCACATCAGCCCTGTTCACTACTTCCCTCTGCCCTGTCAATCTGGAAGACCCTTGACATCTGTGACATATTTAAAGTTGGTTTCTATTCCCTTTCCCTCTGGCCACAGGCCCATTCTAACCCCGCTGCTACTCCAGTCCTTTGGCCCAAGGGCCCAGCCCATTGGTTTCACCAATGGGCAGATTTATGGAGGTTGAGCTTGTTCAGAGTTAAGGAGTAGTTGGCTCTGAGGCTGGTAACGAGGCCGGGGGGGCGGGGGGGCCTTGATTGGACCTGGGTGGGGAAGACCTGTCTGAGTTGCTTACGGGGCTTTGGACTCAGATGTTTCTACCGCTTGCGGGACGTGCGTCTTGGGGCTAGGCGCTTACTCTCCTGGAGCCCTAGATTTCCTCTGCATAAAATGGGGATACAGAGTCCACCAAAACACACCCTTGTGAGTTGTGAGTCTTGAGGCTTGTTGTAGGCAGGTGCCTAGTGGGTGATGAGCAGATCAGGGATCTCCGTGTTACCTCCAGTTAGTGTCACAGGGGCGTGGTGAGCGATATTACAGTGTGCAAAACCTGGATGTGGGATTTGGGGTTGTATGTAAACATGCCTCATTAATGAGGCCTCTAGGCCTTTTTTTGAAATTTGATAAAAGAGAGTTTTAGAATGATAAGAGGAAGCACTAACTCCATTAGCCGTTAAAAGGCGGGGGAGGGTGGGTTCGATCTGGTACTCAAGCCCCCAGAGTAGCCTAGGAAATTATATACCAATATTCCCCAAATGCTGCTCACATTTTAAGGGGCCTCCCCTTCGCCTTGCCAAAGCCCATCTGTAGACATCAGGCTAGGAGGCTAGGGCCTAAATAATCTCAGAGCCACTCCGCCCGCCTTCCCCCTTAACCCCTGCTTCCAGCCCAAGTGTTCAGTTCAAGTTCAGGTTCGGGCCGGCCTCTTTTTGGCTCTGCCGTTTCAGTTCGCTAGGCTGGGAAGTGGCTGGAGAACAGAGGCGATGCTGTCTGCCTCCTGGGGTTCTGGGAGGAGCATCTGAGATGCACAGAAGTGCTTTTTCAACTGTGAATAGCTTCATCAATCATTTTTGTAACAGCTTTGCTTTAAGAAGAGGTGCAGGGCTGAAAATCAGAATGCTTTATGGATCCATGGGTTCCTGGAAAGTTACAAGCAAATCAGGTTGTTGAAAATCTAATCTCTGCAGCATCCCGTGATGGCACCATTCAGAGGAGCCCAACAGCGAACACTTGACGGCAGGGAATGTTCTGTCACCAAGCAGAATGTTCCTCTGTTAAAATGCAGATCTTCACACAGCAAATCTCCACAAGCCTGCAGCAAAACTGGAAATTCTGAGGGGGTCCCCAGAACTTCCCTGGTCGATTCTGATGAGGTCCTTAAGGGGAGTGTGGGGATAAGGCCCATCTCTCTGCAGAGTGCGTAAGAGGCAGGCTGTACCAGCAGAGGCCGGAATTTGAACAAACTCTGGCTTCATCACACATTTCTTTTGTGGCCCCAGGCAAATTACCGAGTGGCCCTGAACCTTAGTTTTCTAATCCGCAAAATGGGAAGCATGATGGTAGCTCATTCACAGAGTTGTGAGAATCCATGAAACAGTGTGTCAGACTCCATGGCACAGTGAGATTGATTTTTTGGTTTGGTTTTGTTTTTAAACTGGCTCTTTATTTTTTTTAAATATTTATTTATTTATTTATTTATTTATTTATTTATTTATTTATTTTAAGGAGAAAGAACACACGTGCGTGCATCTGCACACTAGCCGGGGGCAGGGGGTGCAGAGGGAGAGGGAGAGAGAGCATCTCAAGCAGATACCCTGCTGAGCACGGAGCCTGATGCGGGGTTCGATCCCACCAACCCGAGCCGAAATCAAGAGTCAGATGCTCAACCGACTGAGCCACCCAGGTGCTCTCGAAATGGCTTTTTGGATGGTAGCCACTGGCGTTTCGTTACCGATGTCTTTGTTAGTCGTTACTACGATGAGGGAAGCACAGGGAGACCAGCCTTCTGCGGTCTGGGACCTGAGCATCTGACCCTGGCTGACCATTCCTGAGCCATCTTGGTCTCAGCTGTCTACTCAGGGTGGCCTGGGTTTCTCAGTAACATGTGACATGCTCTGCAAGCTCTGTGAGATCCTGCCCCTCCTGCTCCTTCCGCCCAGAACACCCTCACTTTCCTCTTCTCCAAGACCTTCTCTTGGATTCCACATTTCCCAGGAAGGTCCTCAACTGACTCCCAGACACTGGCCACAACTCTGAGCTCCCCTTTCCACAGATTTGCCCGCCACCGTGCTGCCCACGCACTGTCACAGTGGTCTCTCTTCTGTGGCTCCGTGAACTGTGAGGTTTGTGAGAGCAAAGGCATTGTCTCCCTGGATCACCATTTTATCCACAGAGCCAGACATGGTAACAGCCCCCTCAGTGATAGCTGTTAAGTGAATGAATGAATGATTGGTTTGAGAAAATCCTGATGGGTGGGAAAGATAAGGCCAGAACTGTCCCTCAGCAAACCTCTAGATCTGAGCCAGCGTCAGAGGCCTGAGGGAGTACCCCCATCCCTCCCAGCTCCCACCTCCCCCAGAGCCCCTCTGCCCAGTTGAAGCCATAAAGAGGCAGATTACAACAACTCATTGTTGACCTGAATACCTCCCACTGCCTAGAATTAATGATAATTAACAATTTATCTCTTCATTAAGAGCCCAGAGACTGTGATTCCAGTCAGAACCCAAATTCCAGTCATGACAACTGTTTACTGAGAGCCTCCCACATGGGTCATTACGGCAGGGTTGCTGTGTTGGCCTTTACCCCATTTTACAGATGCGGAAGCTGAGGCCAAGGTCACTCACTTGTAAATGGTGAAGCCAACATTCTAGCTCATTCCTCTGGCTCCATAGCTCTTAGTGCCTGCTGAGCGCTCCCGCTACTGGCTGCAGGGCCAAGAGATGCTTTTCTTTTTCCCCAGGAGGGAGAGGAACAATCAGAAAATGAAAATGTCAGGGGGACTCATTATGGTAAAGTACAGGGCTCTGCGACATTCCAGGGGAAGGTCCCCAAGGACTGGGGCACCATCTGGGGAGGCTGTTGGGGCACGGATGCAGGGCAGTGTGAAGCCTGAGCTGCATGCTCCCTCTTTTGGTCTATTTGCGTATTTTAGTATATTTGCTGCCAAAGCGAGCACTATCTGCGAAATTTAAACCACAAAAGCAGTATAAGTATAACCTCATAAATAGACAAATGAAGCAAAAGCCTCATCCTGCTTTCTTCTTTTGCTTTCCTCTAGAGGTAACCAGAGTTGAGAGCTTGAAATGTGTTTCCCAGACTTTCTGTGCACATACAGACACGTGCCGGTCACGTGGTGACAGTGGGGGTAGGAGGAGTACGTGCCAATTTTCGTGGTGTAAATGCTCCCACCGTGGCCGATTTCAGGGTACCCACGTGAGGTCACAGAAGCAGGTGGTGGGCAGACACAGGCGCTAGCCACTATTCCATAGCATTTCTCCTGTGCAGGTACAGCAGAGGCCCATTTCCCTCAAGAACACCGATGATAGTGAAATAGAAAATAATTAGGAAGTGGTAAGCGTTCAGTATTTATTACCCTCAAAATAGCATTTCTGGAATTGTAAGTTTATATAATTAAATTTCTAATAACAGCTGGTTCATAAAATTCTGGAAGATTCCAGAGTCTGTGCTCATTAGCCAGTGCAAGCCAGCTCCAGCACACCACTCATTTCGTTTTCCCTAAAATATTAACTTAGACCTTTTTTTCCCCTTTAATTTGCTTTTTACTTAAAAGGCTCTTCAGGCAACCATTCGTTTGTTCAGCCAGGATTCTGTTCCATGCCATGTGCTGTGGGTGGGTCCAGGACCAGGCCACCATCATGAATGGGATAGCTACGTGCTTTGCTCTCATTCACTTATGGTCCAGTGAGGGAGACGGTCGATGGCCCAGCTTACAGATAAACACTGTCAATGTCAAAATTGCACCGTTCAATTGGGTCTGTAAAAGGAAGTGACAGGTGATGTCATAGAGATAATGCTGTTGGGAGGGTGGTGTGTGGCAGGCAGGAAATGGCAGGGGAGAGCCTGCTTTAGGTTCAGGTCAGGAAAAGCTTCTTCAGGGGAGGTGACAGTAACTGAGACCCGAAAGATAAGAAGGGACCAGTCATGCAAGAGTCAGTGGGAAAAAGGTACAAAAGGGTAGGTTCAGTGGGACGCCATATTTTTGAACTGTACAACCTGCAAAACTATTCTGTAAATTTTTTCTAGAAAACTCCTCGTGTGGTAAAAATGGGAAGGCTCCCCACTGGCCTCACGATGGTGGTTAACCTTGGAGAGAGGGGGTAAAATTGGAGGCAGAGATGGTCTTCAACTATGGTGAGGTGTTTTCTTGAGGCGAGCAAGGTGGGGGATAGATACAGCTGGAGGTTATTCTTGTTGGCAGCCACATTATAATTTCTGAATGTGTGAAAAATTTCGTGATTGTGAATTTTTTTTAAAGATTGTTAATTTATTTACTTGACAGATAGAGATCACAAGTAGGCAGAGAGGCAGGCGGGGGTTGGGGGGAAGCAGGCTCCCCACTGAGCAGAGAGCCGGATGCAGGGATCCATCCCAGGACTCTGGGCTCATGACCTGACCCCAAGGCAGAGGCTTTAACCCACTGAGCCACCCAGGCGCCCCCGTGATTGTGAATTTTTTAAGAGTGGGACAGAGAGGTCATAGGCAGTGAACAAAAGGCTCACTGTCAGGGCCTGTGGCTGCCGCACGTGAAGGGGAGGACGGAGATGCCCGTTGGGGAGGTAGGGAGACATGGGCCTTGGAGGCCGTGACCCCAGGTGCAGATTTTATTGTAAGCACTGCAGACGACCCTGGGTGAGTGACGTTCGTAAAGATGATAGTGGCTGCTCCGAGGAGAACTGGTGGGGCATCTGAAGCCCCATCAGGGGAGGGAAGTTATGGTTTCCTGTGCTCGTCTGGAAGAGAGCTAACGGCTCAGACCAGCGTGGAAGCAGGACACGGTGGAACTAGAGGGGAAATTTTGACATGCGATGGCAGGACTTGCTGAGGGATTGGACGGGGGGCTTTGAGAGAGCAAGGGATGATGGGTAACTTTTTTTTGTTTTTAACAGACTTTTCAAGACATAATTCACATACTATACAGTTCACCCATAGGAAGTATGCCATTCACTGGTTTTTGATAGTAGGGATGGCTTTCTTTTTGCAACCTGAGTGTGTGGTGGTTTCAGATACTGTGATGAGGAAAGTAGGAGAGGACCGGGCTTGGGGGTGGTCCTGGGGGAGTGGGTACCTTGGGGGAGGTAAGTTTGAGGTGCCCCTGAGACAGGCAAGGAAAGGAAGTCACGTGGGAAGTCAGATAGTCACAGCAGGGGCCTGAGGATTGTGAATAATGAACAAGTTGAGAGTCTGGAGATGGATGAGAATATCCAGAGGAACAGTATGAGTAAAGAAGGTGTGTGTGGAAGGGGCAAAGGAGCTTTTAGTCCAATGCACTGAGAGTTCATGCTTTGACCAGCCCCCACCCTTTTTTCCCCAAACATTACAGTGAGAGTCCCCCGCAACCGCCAAGAAAGATAAACCCTCCCACCAAACCAAATCTCCAAAACTAATGAAGACAGTGTTAAAAAGACAGCCTCTGAATATCAATGGCAAATGAATTCACTCTAAAATGAAAATTATATTCTGAAAGTGAATTTAAAATAACTGTTTAGGATCTGTATCAGGAACGGGTTTGACTGTGAGTAATAATGGTAGCTCGAGCTAAATAGGAGTTAAATTTTCTGTTATGAATATAGTCTAGGCCTGGTGTCATGGCTTTGCCCCACTAAGCACTCAGGGAACCAAGCTTGACCCCAGCTCAGAGTGTATCCTCAGAGTGTAATTTGGTTGCTAGAACTCCAGCCATTACGTCTGCATTCCAGGCAGTAGCATGGTGGAAAGGCATGTATCAGCTGCCTTATGAAGAAGTTTTTGGGAAACTGACACTTAACCCTTCCACCTACATCCTATTGGCCAGAACTTAGCTAGCAGAGAAACCAAGAAACATATTCTGGTTTGGTTTGGTTTTGTTTTGTTTAAGCTTATTTATTTATTTAGTGATCTCTACACCTAACGTGGGGCTCTAACCCATGACCCCAAGATCAAGAGTTGTATGCTCCCCTGATAGAGCCAGTCAAGTGTCCCAAAATGTATTGTGTTATTACAAATAGCCGGGTGCCCAATTCTAATCCAGGGGTTCTGTTACCGTGGACAAAGGAGATAATAGATAATGAAGGATAATTAGCAGCCTCAGCCTTACGATCCTTGAAGAAATAAAGGAAAGATAGTACACATTAAAAAGAACAAAACAGTGGATTTTTGTTTGTTTGTTTGAATTTCAAACATCTGCTCTTAGAAAGGAATCATTAAGATAATGAATAAACAAGCCTTAGATTAGGAGAAAGTATTCATATATCCTATGTCTCATGATGGACTGGATCCAAAAAATATTTTTAAAGAACTCTCAAAACTCAATAATAAAAAAAAAACAACCAATTTTAAAATGAGCAAAGATTCCAGTAGACTTTTCCCCAGAGAAGATATGTAGCTAACAAGTAACTGCATGAAAAGATGCTCAAAATCATTAATCATCAGAGAAATAAAATTAAAGCCACAGAGATATTGCTTCATGCCTATCAGAATGGCTAAATTAAAAAGACTGTCCATACCAAGTGCTGGCAAAGATGTGGACCAGCTGGTGGGTCCATACGCTGTTGTATGGGAATGTAAAATGTTGCAGCCACTTTGGGAAAACAGTTTAACAGCTTATTAAAAGTTATACATATACTTACCATGGGACCCAGCCATTCCATTTCAATGTATTTGCCACCAGAGATGTGTGTGTCTACAGAAAGACTTATAACTGAATTCTCTTACCACATTTACTTGTAATAGCCAGAAACTAGACAGAACCCAAATACCCATCAAGAAGTAGATAAAAAAGCAAATTATGGCACACCCAAGCAGTGGAATACTACTTCCCAGTACAAAGGAATGAAGTCTGGTACACACATCAGTATGGTCAGATCTCAAGATAATTGCGCTGAGAACATGGCTTCTATTTGATTTCATTTATATAAAATCCTAGAAAATGCAAAGTAATTTACGGTGACAAGAAGCTCACTGGTTTCCTGTGGACTGGGGTAGGAGGGATGGAGGGAGGTAGGAGGGGAAGATTCTGGGGCACAAGGAAATTTGGGGGTGATGGGTATGTTTGTTTTCTTGATTGTGGCAATGGGTATGCACAGTTGTCAAAGTTTATCAAATGGTACATTAAATGTCAATTACAGTTCAGTAAAGCTGTTAAGAGAGGGAAACAGAAGGAACGTGATTTTGTGAAACAGAGGTAGAATGAAGAAAAGATAGATATGAAGATTCTGGGAATGAAAAATATTCATTGCATTAAACGTGCTCATTTAAAAAGAAAGGAAAAAGAAAAGAAGAACGTTAATAAGGAGGTAAATTCTCGACTGGATACAGTCAAAGAGAGAATTAGTGAATTGGAAAAGAGTTCTGAGGAATATTTTCAGAGAACTGCCCGGAAAAGGGGAGAGAGAAAAATAGAAAAAGCTAGTCAAAAGACACAGGGGATAGTCCCAAAAATGTTTAATAGAAATTCTACACAAAGAGAAAATTACTGGAGAAAATGACTAAAAAGCTGTACTCAAAAATGTAAGAGTTTCTCAGAATTTTCCAGAATGGAAGAAGAGATATGTGCTCACCAAGTAATATGCTTGTTGAGTAATAAGAATTTTAAGGGAGTAAATCCTCCACTTCAAAAATAGAGGGAAATTGCACTAAATAAAAAATGAAGGGAAAATCTTAAATTTCACCCTTGATAGCCTTTCCACAAAAGAACAACGGTAGTTTCCTGAACAGCCTATAGCAGCCTTTTGGGCAATCTTCCAGGGGCTGAAAGACAATTAAACAGTCTGCCTAGAACTCCATACCCAGCTGAACTCTGATTCAAGAGTAATGAGGAAATCAGGACATTTTACAGAAGAGAAGGGACCAGCCCATCCCTGCGGCTCTCAACCAGCTTGAGACTGGGGAGAGGAGGAAGCCCCTCGCACGTGTGCTCAGACATCCAGTGCTGGGGGAAGCTAGAGGGAAAGAAGAAGGGCTGGATCTAACTTTCATCATTGTAGTACAGGGCTCCTGGAAGTGCTACTTGTCCGCCATGTTTCTGGTCTTCCGTTAGGACAGGAGAAGGAGATGGGATTCCTGGCCCCTGCTTGGTTTTCAGTCCTGCAGCAGTAGAGGCATTGTACAGGAGGGCAAGCGGAAGGGATGGAGACCCTGGCTTGGGGAGGAGCCCAGGGACATGAGAGCCACTCAAGAGTGGCGCCTTCTAGACTCTCTCTCTGTCTTCCAGATTGTGGACAAGAATAACCGCTACAAGTCTATAGATGGGTCAGACGAGACTAAAGCCAACTGGATGAGGTGAGTCCTGCTTTCTGCTGATTTCCCAGGAGTCTTTCCCAAACTCCAGAAAGGAAACCAAGGGAGTTTGCTGGGGCCTACGAGGTCTCCAGCGGTGGAGGCCCCTGAAGGCCCCGGGACTGCTGTTTGCAGGGTTTGGGATGTATGTAGCTCTGGGAGGACCCTTTTGCTTCCCCAGCCTTCCATCAGGGCGCTCTGGAGGAAGCCTGTGGGTTACAGATGGACACCTAACGTCTGCACATTCGTCCTTGGGTCTGGAGTGCCCAGGGCCCCCAGCTCTGGGCAGCATTCCCACCAAGGAGGGGGCGTCCCTCCCCTGAGACTCTGACCCCCTCACAGGGCCGTCTCCTGCTGTGGGGGTGCAGGACTCATCCCAGTGCAGCTGCCAGCACTTGTTGAAGTGGCCCCGTGGAAAAGGAGGCTTCTGGCACAGTCTAGCTCAGTTTTCGATGGTACTCACCGCCCAGGCATGAGTACTTTCAAGAGTGGTTTTACTGTGTTGCGTGTTTGGGACAGAAGTTTGCGCCAGAAGGATCCTTCCTGGCCAGCCAGCGAGAGCAGGAGACTGGCCCAGGGCTGCTCAGGGGCGGCGGAACTGAGCCTGGAACTGAGGACTCTGCCCACAGCCCTCCTGTTGGGTCTGTGCTGCTGGCCCTGGGCAGGGGTTGCCAGGTTCCCTGTGCGCTGTGTGGGAGGTCAGACTTGCACTGACACCTCCCTGGTGCCTCTCTCTAGGCCCCAGAAGCTGTGACAGGGGGTTTGGAGCTGGGTTGGGAGGGAGGGGAGGGCCTCGGGTGGCTGGACCAGGGCCACCACGGATTGGGCCTTCTGTGGGCATTTGCGCGGTTCTGTGACCCTTGGTGGCTGGGGGATGTGGGAGAGGTTGTGCCAGGAGGGAGGGCCATCAGGAACTTCCTGAGAGGGAGTGTGCTGTATTTCAACTCTGCCACCTTCCCAGCAAACAAGAAGTTGATTGGAGGTGAGGAAGCTATGATGAGGTCTGCTGTCTCCTTCCCCAAGACTTCCTGCCCACCTGTGCTCCCCACCTGAGAGCTGTGGATGGGGAGCATGGGGAGGGTGGGGAGGGAAAGAGGGGCTGTGGTTTACACTCTCCAGAGCATGCTAGGATTCGTCCTCTTATTTGTCGGGGCGACTGTTCTCACTGCCACTTAACAGGGGCAGAAACAGAGGTGCCCAAGGACAGGTGGACCCTTCCCTCCAGCGCCCTTTCACATCATCTGGAGAGCTCGTGCCCTGCAGGGGGCTCCAAGAAGGCCATGGTCACCCTCCTAACCGCCTTCTCCCTGACCACTGGGTGCCGGTCAGCCTGGCCCTTGGAAGTCCCCACCCATTTGCAGAGCTGACCTTGGAACGGGGTGCCCTTGATGGCCCTCGACGGCCTGGCCCTCCCAGTCCTCCCTGACTCCCTCCTTCCACCGTGGAAATCATTTTCTGTACCGTACTTGTTGAATGAAGGCACAGGCCATGTGCTGCCAGGGCCCAGAGGACAGAGCAGGGGGCCTTTGAGCTGGACCCTCCCAGGGGCCGGGTTGCATTTGAGGGCACTGTGACCAGCCACACAGAAATGGGGACCAGACTGGCGGCCTGGGCATCTTCCCTGTGGCTCCCGCCTGGCTCTAGATGAGCAAAGGAGAGTGTGTCTGAGTACAGCCTGGCTTCAGGGCCTTTCTGCACCGGAAGCTTGGCCAGCTGAGCTGATTCCGTGCCATGCCTCCACCCATCTCTGATCTTTCACTCTGGGGACAGGCTTGACCACAACCCCCAGGAAAGACATCATCTGAACTAGCTGGACGATCCTCTGACACCCCAGAGATTCTGACTTCATCGGGCCAAGGATGAGCCCATGGTACTGATATTTCTAAAGCTCGCCATAGCAAGGCTGATGCACTGCTCGGGTTGAGAGCCCCTACTCTATCCTGCTCTTCCCTGCCACAGCGGTACAGCCGAGGCCCAGAGCAGGGCAAGGTCGTACGCAAGGTCATACGGTCAGGGGCAGAACCAGAACCTGAACCCAGCTCTGGACTTCTGGGCCTGCGCTCTTTCTGCTTGTGCACAGGGCCCAGGCGAAAGCGGGACCTCCTGGGCTCTGTGTGGGGTGGGTTCTGCTCCTGCAGTCTTGCTGGCATGGGTCTCGCCTGTCAGCCAGCCCCGATCTGATGCAAGATGGCGCCAGGTGGGGCCCCTCTCTTTCAACAGTCAAGGAGTAGGGGTGGTTGGGAGTGTGGTTTGTTGCCACGGAGATGTCCCTCTGGTGATAATTGGAGGGGAAAAGCCAGTTCCATCCTGGGAACCTGCCTTTCCCCTTAATGTACAACTTCCTTTTGCGCTTACTCATTCCACTGTGCAGACATCCTCTCTTGTACCGTGACAACTTCGGGTCTTGTGCATGATTGAATGGAGTTGATGAGTTTTTTAAAAAAATTAAGTGGAGGGCCGGGAAGAGAATGGGCATCGACGTAATGATTGTTGACCTTATGGCCTCCCTATGCTGGGGGCTCTGTGTTCATGAGATTGGTGGTCTGAAACCAGGGACTCTTTTGCTTTGAGACATGCTGGGTGGTCACAAGTCTTCAGGCAAATGCTACTGGTTTCTATCAGGCAGAAGCCAAGGATGCTGAGAAACATCCCACATGGCCCAAGATGCCCGTTCCCACTCACAGAGAAGTTTCTAGCCCCAAATGCCAATAGTGGAGAGACTAAAAACCTCCCCTGGAATTCCTTCCCCAGGAATTCCTCCTGGCAGCCCTAGAAGCCGATTCTAGAACTACTGCCCTCATTTAATAGAGTGGGAGGCTGGTTGGCACAGGAGACTCTGCATCTAGCTCCAGGTCTGTCTGCGTGCGGGTGCGGGCCCCTGTCACCATCTTGGCCTGGTAACGAAGCCCCAGCCTTCCCTTCTCCTGAGCTATGGTGCTCTGAGTAGGTGGGGTGGGGAGGTGAGGGCTGAAGGATCTTTGCGCCCCCCGCCTCTCGCCGCGGTTGTGGGAGTGGCAGGGGAGAGACTCGGGCTCGGGGTTCCTCTCTTGGGTGGTCTCAAGGTCTCAGTCAGTCAAACAGCCCCTGGCTACTCTGTGCAGTTGGAAGCCAGGGTCACTCCTGGCCTGCATCAGAGTGGAACTGGTCTCCCAGTGGGCGCTCACGGGCTGCTCACGTTCTCCCCCGGAGTTGCCAAAAGGCCATAGTGACCCACCCCCAGAGAGTGGCTGCTAGCCAGCACCAAGGTTGGAGGGGAGTGTCCACACCCCCAGAGGTAGGGACCTGCGGGGCACTTGGGAGCCAGGGAGGGAGATGAAGAGAGCCACAGGACAGTGAGCTTTCTGTGACCACGCCCTAATCACAGGCATCACCAGCAAGGTCACACTGTAAATAGTCGCCCTGTGAGCCGTCTGCAGGGGCAATGGTCTGCCCGGTAAGGACGCTTTGTTCTTCTGGAGGGCTTTAAAGCTCTTGGATGTTGCTCTGCTTTCCCCTCCCTAGTAACGACCCTGAGGTCTGCGCACCTCTAACTTCTGACCCGGCGGGGAGAGGAATCCGGGAGAGGCCAAGTGCACAGCTTGGACTCTCCCCTCTAGCCAGGGCTGAGGCAGAGCCTGCTACGGAAGGCATCTGACTCAGGCCACGCTCCCACCCGCTATGCCACACCCCTCCTGCTCTCCTGCCCCTGAGGAGTAGGGGAAGGGGCCTCTGGCTAGGAGGAGGGTGTGGTGGTGGTGAGCGGGCGAGGGTGCCCAGGTGCCTCCTGGCTCCCCCACTGGGGGCCGGCAATTAGGAAGGAGGAGGACCACCAGCCCTGATGGTCATTTACCCAATTGTGCTTTGTGGGATATTCAACCCAAGGAATGTGGCGCCCCTGGCCGAGCGCAAGAGGAAACCCAAGTTCTCCAAGGAGGAGCTGGACATTCTGGTCACGGAGGTGACCCACCACGAAGCGGTTCTCTTTGGGAGGGAGACCATGCGGCTGTCCCATGCCGACAGGGACAAGATTTGGGAAGGCATAGCTCGGAAAATCACCTCCGTCAGCCAGGTCCCCCGCTCCGTCAAGGACATTAAGCACAGATGGGATGACATGAAACGGAGGACCAAGGACAAGCTGGCCTTCATGCAGCAGTCCCTGTCGGGCCCCGGGGCTGGGAGCCGGGCCCCCACCATCGTGCTCACTGCCCACGAGAGGGCCATCGAGTCAACCCTGCTCACAGCCCATTCTGGGCACAGCTTCCCCAGGGCAGAACTGGATGGCACCGACAGCCCGTCAACCAGCTGTGAGTACCGCCGGCCTCCCCTCCCGGCCTTCCCACTGCCTGCTCCCTGGCCTCCTCCTCCTCGGCCATCCCCCCCCTTCCCTGGCCCTCTCTTCTTTTCTGTCCCTCCCCATCTCATCCAGTCTTCCCGTGTACCCTTCCCTCCTTCTCCTGCTTGGTCTTCTCCGCCCCTTTCCGTTCATTCATTCTAGAATATTTCCTGAACTCTGTGCCAGGAGCTGTGCCGGGAGCTGGGAAGACAGAGTTGTATATAAAACCTACAGCACCCCTGCCCGTGGGTCGTCCCTAGACTCGTGGGAATACATGAGCTTTAAGTCGTTGTACAAGGACAGCCGTTAGGAAGAGATCAAGGGTGGACGCAGGAAGTCCTGAGAGCGAGGCTGACTTCCCAGGCGCACGCCCTAGACCACCTGCTCCGTGTCCCTTGGGCTCTGTACGCACAAGGTCACGGTGCTGACTTTACCGGGCTGCTCTTGCCTTCCCGAAGTTCATAGTCATTTCTGAACAAGGGGCCCTGCATTCACATTTTGCATTTGGCCCTGCCAGTTCCCTCACTGCCCTGTCTGATGGCCAGGGACCCTGGATCTGACTCTCCCTGGGGGCAGGGGAGGGCTCCCAGGAGCGGCCTTGGAACTGGGAGGCACAGGGTGAGTAAGAGTTAACCGGCCTCGGCAGCATGGGGCTCGGGGAGGGGAGCAGGGAGCCTCCAGGCCGAGAACTGCATGTACAGAGGCCCCGCATCAGGAAGGCGCTTGGCACGTTCCAGGACTGAGAGGAGCCAGGGAAACCCAGTGTAGCAGGCGTGGGGGAGGGGGCGTGGGAGGAAGCCAGCCAAGTCTTCAGGGCCCAGGCCAGGGTGCAGGGGGTGGGGTGGGGGGGAATCAGTCTTTTCTCTCTCTTTTCCTAATGTCTTGACTTCTGCGTTCTTTTGCTGCGGCTGCCCACTCCCACTCCCCACGGTCCTCTGCCTCTCTTCCCCGCTAAGGCACTCTCAGATCTGCCTGTCTCACCAGGTCCACTCCCTGTCCCTACTGCCCCCACGTCCCCCTCCACCTCTCTTCTGCCCCATTCTCCTGGGCTTCCAGTGTCCCAGGATGGACTTGGATGCCACAGGCTTGACTGGAATCTCCAGGCCCAGCAGGCTCTAGTTGGGGCTGTAGTTTGAGCTGAGGCTCCCCTGATGGGGCAGGGGAGCAGTTAAGACCCTTCTGTGCTGGGGCCTCACCCCCTTCAGTTCTAGCTTCTGCACACACCCGCTCCCCACCCTCAGGCCAAAGTCCCAATGGGAGCCCGGCCTCTGAGAAAGGGAGCAGGGCAGGAGGACTCCAGGGAAGTCAGAGGCTGGCCAGCCTGGGGAGGGTGATTCACAAAGACCCTGCTTCCCTTCCAAGGCCCCATGCCGTTGTCGGGATTGGGATTGTGCTAGTTTCCTGTTTGGCTAGCGCTCGTGACAGGTGGCCATTTGGGGTCAGTTCTTCGGGACTCAGAAAGGAACAGAGACCGTCCCATCTGACTTCCTCACTATGTAGACAAGGCAGCTGAGCTCCAGAGATGCCTCCAGAGATGAGGCAGCCCCCGAGCTAGATTCTGAACCAGAACTCAAGCCCAGGTCTGCCAGCTCCCCATGAATCTGTGTTTTGCTAAATTGTGGGGTGATTCCGCCCAGTTATGAGAAAAAGAAGGGGGCCTACAAGCCAGTGAGGTCTATTCCCTCCATCCTGCCCTGCTCTCTCCTCCATTTCTCTAACACAGAAGGTAATGAGGTTACCAAATGTAACCTGAGCTGGGCAGGGGGCGCAGGACCCTTCCCCTGCAGGCTTGGCCAGTCCCCCTTTCCCGGTCAGTGGACCAGCTGTTACAGCACGAGGCCAGGGGCTCTGTGGAAGGAGGCCCTGGAAGGGAAAGAGCACCGTCACCTCAGCCCCACCCTCTCCTTCCAGCCCTGCCACGCCAGAATGGGTGTCCTGGGATCCCCGGGGTGGGGAGGATGGCAACTGTCCCACCGGGTACGGTATGAGTAATTGGGCTCTTCTCGAGCCCGCCTGAGGGAGGCCCTGGAACCCCGTGGAGCCATGTGTGTGGCTGGGGTCAGCATGAGTCTGTCTGTCCTCCCCGTCACCTCACCTGAGGGTGGTTCCGCATTTAGCCCCCCTGGGATGCCCAGGGAACCCGTATATTTTTTATTCCTGCCATGGGAACCCGCTCCTGATCCGGCTCCCAAGAGAGCCGAGGCCTGAGTGTGTGAGGGCTGGGCCCCTCTCCCTGTGAGTGGCTGCAAGGAGTCGTCTGTGTGAGGGCGCCTGCAAGCTGTCAGACACTCCCGGGTGGCCCACCAAGGGGGCGGGTCGAGGGGGACATCAGGGCTGGCCGCCGGGGTGGCTCCCCTGCTAAACACCCTCCAGTCAGCTCCCTCCGACGCCACCCTGTGCATCGGCCCCCTGTGACCACCTAGAGCTGCAGATTCTTGCCAGGCCACAAGGGGGTGCAAGCAAGTCCACCACGGCTGCGTGGAGGCGGGAGCCTTTTGGCAGGTGTGGCTCCTGAGGCTTTTGCCAGGCTCCCTCCTGGCCACTCTCTTGTTTAGTTTCCCTGGCAACCCTGCTAGGTGGGCAGGTGGTTGGTTAGGTGGACAGAGCAGGTATCAGCTTTGCTCTGCCGAAACTGAGTCCCAGACAGATGAAGGGAGCCACAGGATCGACCTGGGCTCCCCAAGACAGCCCTGACCTGGGCTATCCCACCAGAGTGGTGCCGCTCCAGCAAGAGGAAGGGGAACCTGGGCAGTTCTCGTGCCTGCCCTTCTCCCCGGGGGCGCCTGGCTCCCGCACCTCAGGGATTTGGGGAGCAGGTGCTTCTCTGGGGGTGGGTAGCGCTGAGTGAACCTCAGGGGTGGTGGGGCAGGGGGACCAGAGAGTGACCTGGGGGTGGGCCCAAGCCTAGGGCTGCCTCCTCTCTTTCTGTTGTAATCATCTGCCCTTCTCTGTTTCTGTCCCCCAAGATGATGAAGATGAGGAAGCCCCCGGGCCCTCGAGGCAGCCTCTGCGGGAGTCCCTGCAGCGGTCCGCGGAGGAAGAGGCCCGCCTGGCCAGGCCCACCCTGCTCCGCTCCTCCTCCTCCTCGGACCAGTCTGAGATGGTGGGTCCCAAGCCGGAGGCCCTGCCTCGGCCCTCACCCCAGGCCCAGGCCGCCTGCAGGACCCCTCGGCCACACCTCAGCCCGCCCAGCACAGGCCTTGACTGGCAGCTCCTCCATGCCCACGTCCAGCAGACTGAGGCGCTCCAGCAGATCTGCCAGGAGCTGGTGACCGTGCACCGGGACATGGCGAACAGCATGCACGCCATCGGCCAGACCATGGCCGAGCTGACCAGCCGCGTCGGTCAGATGTGCCAAACGCTGACAGAGATCCGAGACGGTGTTCGAGCGTCTCAGCGGGGCCCCGATGGGGTCGCGCCCACAGGCTCGACCGCTCAGGCTGAGGCCCCCCTGGCAGAGCTCCCGCAGGTGGCCCCGGCCCCGGCCCCAGCCCCGGCACGGACTACCAGGTCTCGGAAGAGAAAGCACAATTGCTAGCGCAGCCCGTCCACAGGAGGAGGAAGAGAGACGGAGGATGGGGACCCGGCTCCGACACAGGAGCTCGTCTTGTGTCCGGGACTGATGGCGCCTGTAGGAAACCGGGGAGCCCGCCATCTCCTCCCCACGTGCAGCTCAGCGGCCCTGGGCTCCCACAGAGTGTGCTCCAGCCCCGCACCCTCGTCTTTGGCCAAGGCTGAAGATGTGGACGAAGCTGCCTGCGGGCGCTTGCTCCTGCCGGAGAGGTGGCCTCCCCGGGTCTGCACCGTGGCGGCGGGCCTCGTGGGGACGCAGGCTGTAGGAGCAGGCAGCATCTGAATGGGGAATCCTGCTTGCCAGCCTCAGGGCTGCCATAGCCGCCTCCCACGCCCAGATCCTGCTGCTTCCCAAGGGGGTGAAGCTTGAGGACGGGCAGGGGGAGCGGAGCCCCTGCCACGAGGGGCCCGTGCTCTCCTTCTCTGGGGCTCCAAGCGCGCCCAAGGGTGCCCCTGCCTTGGCCTTGCGCTTGCCCTTGCGGTGCGTGTGCTCAGCTGCTGCGCTTGCCTTTTGTGGAGTGGGGAGACGAATGGGATGACGTCAGAGGAAGGAGAAGATGCCCCGGCATTCTCAGGGCACCTTCCACTTTCCCTGCATTTGCAGATGTGTGATCTCAGTGGGTCCTCAGGACAGCTGGAGAGGCAGCCGAGCCGGGTGTTTCCGGCACCGTCAAGACCAGCATCACCTGCATTTCATAGATGACAGATGACGCAACCGTTAGTCCAGGTGTGGGGCGGTGGGGTGGGGAGCAGGCGGGCCCGGAAGCCGGGTCTGTGGATTCACCTGGCTCCCCTGGTCAGAGGCCAGATCTGGAGTTGGGAGGGGTGGTGCTCCTTGCCTCTGCTCTCCTGGGTGCCCCTAGGAGGCAACAGCAGCATTTAGGAAGTGAGTCCCTGATACCACCCTGGCACTAAGGCCGGGGTGCTGGGGAGAGGCAGGGCCCAAGCCTTGGCACCCACAGGGTGACTCCTCCTGTGGCTTCTAGAAGAACCCAGTAGGGCTCCTGTCCCATCCAAGCTCCAGCATGCCTCGCCTCCGCTTGCTTGGGCTGCATATGCATTAGCTACCCACGTGTCTAGCTTCATGTTTCATTGCGGAGTGTGGACAGACAGCCAGGTTCCTCGAGTCAGGGAGGGTGGTGGGGTGGCACTTGCAAGCTTAGCTCTCCCCCACGTGTAGCTCAGCTCTGTGTCCTCTTTGCTCCCTGGCCCGAGGCTGACCCCAGCAGAAGCTCTCCTCCTGCCCGCCCCCCCACCCTCTCCCACGTCCGCCCCCTAGAGCCATGGTGGGGGTGGGAGGACTGCTCTCCCCAGTGCCTGCTGTGGCTGTTCCTAGAGTGCTGCTTCTAAAGCCAGACCACGCTTTGTCCCATGTTGAGAGCATGGGGGACACCGGCAATGTCCCTATGTCCTCTGCTCCATCTCCCCACTCTGTGGTTCTTTGGGGGTTCCTGCTACCCCAGACCGAACAGTCCCCTGTCCGACAGCCCAGTGGCTTGATCCTTGCCTGGCATCCCCTGCGCTCCAATGCTGGAATCCAAGATTGCCTTCCCAAGTCTTTTTGTTAAGATGGCAATAAAAAGAAATTGATCTCACACTTGGAACACACCCAGTCTCCAGGATCTTTCTTTGGTGTATATTCTCTTTCTTCGCTTCCTGTGAAAACCTCAAGGCCCGCAGAGCAGGGGTTAGGTGACCGAGGGAAAGCATGCCAGCCAGAGGGGCTCCAGCGCCGCCGGCATTTCCTGGTTCCGAAAGGACTCAGATGCCCTGCATTGGGCGCCGTGCTAGCTAACCCTGTGAGGACAGGAACGGAACTGGGGAGCTGAGCGAGATGAAGCAGCCACATAGGAAACCGTTCAGCCATGCTTGAAGTCTCTGCACAGCACAAGCAGGGCGTGACTAAGTGACTTTTACCTTCTGCTCCTTAAAAACAGTTAGGGGTCCTGGAAAAACAAAAGTCACCATTTCTGACAGGAGACTCTAGAAGGGTCAGGGGCTATCCATTTGCCAGTGTACTTCAGGGACCAGCCTGCAGCATGAACTTTTTGGGGGGACGTCTCCCCCCTGATCCTGGTATCTGTCACAAGGCAGGACCCCGCCCACCGAAAGCTGAGGCTTTCAAAGTAGCCAGAGCAGTTCCTCCAGGTCCCTTTGGGAGCCTTCTCAGAAGAGAAGGGACCTCCTAACCCGGGTGTTGCCCAGGCTTCCTCCCAGTCACACAGAGAGGTCCTCCCAAGCAGGAAATCCCCAACTCCCGACCAGGGATCTATCCCCTCTCTAGAAGGTTCCAGCGCCCCTTTGACCTCCTGGAATCCAGCTCATCCTCTTCTGTTCTCGGCCGGAAAGCAGGGCGGTGGAAATCAAACATAATCCCATTTTTGCCACAGGCAAAGATACTGGGAAGCTGGGATCTTCTCCAGCCCCATCCAGGAGCTGAGCAGGAACTGACAGGCCCCTCCCTCTTTTCCTGGGGAGGGAAGGGATCAAGTTGGAAGCAAAGGGGACAGAGCGATGAAGAGCCTGTGAACTTGAGATGAAGTTTCTTTAGTTTCTTTTTGTTGGCTTTAGTGGGGACTGTGGGTCTAGCTCATCAAAACAGGAAGGCGAAACTGGGGCCAGTGGTTGGAAGTGAGTGGGCAGCCAATTTCGGCGTAAGATAGGGAAGTCCCACCTAAGGGCCTGATGCCTCCAGCCGCTTTGAGAGCTGGCTGGGTGATGTTCTGGCGGAGGTGGGTGCCCATCTGACCCAAAGACCCACCCTGCTCAGAGACCTAAACATGTGTGAGAAAACAGAACCCAGCTCCTTCTTGGTCCCTCCTTCCCATTTCTGGCTCCGTGGCTGGTATAGTTTCCTTTCCGTCAGAGACATACCCACTGAGCAGGACTGTCTGAGCCTGGCCTTTATGTGCCCCCACTCCAACAAAATGGCTGCCCCGTGGGTTATTTGCTCTCTTCTGTTGGAACTGATAGTTATTTCCTGACCCAGCTAGAAAATATGGTGCATTTGATAAGACTCAGTGGGTGATGTATAAAAAGTGTTGTCTTAGTGCTTATCTATCCAGTACCCAAAGTCCACAAGGAGTTCAGAATAAAAACAATCGATTCTCATCATGAAACGTTCAGTCCAGAGAACAAGCCCCCACCCCCATCCCGTTGATTGCTTCAAAGGGCATCAGCTTTTTGGGTCTAACTTGAAAAGCCATCAGATGAGCCCTAGCATTTGTAGAGTGGCCTGCGTTAGCCATTTTCTGCCTCCTTCTGACATACTCTGTGTCTTTTCTCCAACAAAGTAGTGACCCGGAAACAACAGATCCGGAGATTTTCACTCTCCAGAAGCCTTGTCTTCCAGGGAAGGGCTCTCGGAATGGGACAGGCGTGGCTCTTCATAAAGGGATTGTCATATGGGGACAGGAGGATTCTGGGAGTAGATCAAACCATTGGGTGTTACTGCAAAATATTGGTAAGAGGGAGGTCTAATTAGAAGTCATTTGTGTTGGGACTCAGCTTGGCTCCATTTACCATCTTGAGGGGACGGGTTGTTAACAATTTGCTGGGAGTTGCCATATATGTCATATTTCAAGGGCCAAGTTTCAGAACAACCAAATACAATCAGATGCTTAACACATTCTGATCTGTCTTGGAAGATGGGATGGCTACAAAGACTTGGAGTTCTCTTCTAAACCTTGATTCTTATCGGGCAGGAAACCACCAGACATAGAAAGGGAAATTGACCTGAATCTTTCCAAAGCTTTGGACCTAGTCTAGAAGTTGTTCTTTTGAAGAAATGCCTGAGAGTTACGTGTTCCTCATCTCTTTTTCTCCTAAAGTTGAATGCCAGAGAAAATAATTCTAGGTTTTAGAGCTTGATGATTGCGTAAATACCCCCCAAAAAAGAGAAGAGTGTCTCTTTCCTTGTGCTTTGTGGTCCAAGTGATTCTTGTGAGGGAAGATGAATGCATGGTTTGCCTTCCGAATCCGGGAGTAGGAAACTTTGGATCTACCCCAGTTCTGTGCTAACCACAAGGGTGATTAATTGTGGATGTCAAACCCCAAGCTTTCCCTAAATTGGGGACTGGAAAACATTTTGCACATTCAGAAGAAATCTCAGTTCTGGAGGAAAGCAGACCCCTGTGCTAGAGAGTTGTGACTCAGAAGTATTCGTTCGGAAAGGCTTCTTTAGGCCAGGGGTCCTCTTTCCCTTTCCCCAAGTTCATCCTTGGTGTCGTGGATATCACAGTATTATCGTCACAGCTCAGGGAGACCAGTGCTCATGTCTGATGCTGACAAGCGCAGATGCGTTGAGGCTAAGTTCCTGGACCCAAGCAAGTTCTGGGGATCTAAACTTCAAAAATCCTGCAAGTGCGACTGCCCCCTGGCAGGGTGGTGGCTGCTTCTTCTCTCAACAGCGGTGAAGCAGCCAAAAACTCAAGTTTGCCCTCCGGCCATCCTTGGCCTTACTCCCACAACCTGGGGACCGGTGCTGCAGCCGGTTGCTAGGGGGATTGGTCCCTGGTCTCTAGTTGTCCCCTTGTAAGGTCATGGCCTCCTCCAGGGTCGAGTAGAACAGAGTCCACAGGGGACTGTCCCCGACAAAACGGGGCAATGTAGATTGGCAATGCGGCTGGCCGCCAGGACGGCACCTGTCCTGGAATTGGCGTTCGTGCATGTCTTTTTTTTTAGGGGGTGGCTGTGGGAGTAACCGTAGTAATTGCTTAACAAGGAAAACTTGGAAAATACAGAGAAAAAACTGATAAAGCAGATCCCCCTGTAATGGGTAATCAATCACTGGTAAAACAGCGGTGTATTTCTTTCAAGTAGCTTCCCGAGGCGTGTTTTGAAAGCATGATTGGAACCGTAAAGTAAACAGTTTCCGATCCTACTGTTGTCACCCTGCGTTCTATCAGGACCGTTTTTCCACGTCGTGAAAAATCCTTTGCTAACATTTTCTTTAGATGAGTAACAACATTCCATCGTACGGATATACCATGGTTTACTGAACTGTTTCTCCAGTATTAGAGGTTTCAATGTCTTTGCACGATTGTAAACAGTGGCACAGGCAGGGTGATGGGAGCACAGTTTGTCTACTTGGTCTGCATCTCATGGGCCCTTTTTAAATTTTGCAAAAATTGTGACAAAACATACATACCATAAAATTGACCATTTTAACCACTCTTTTTTTTCAGGTGTACAGTTCGGTGGCATTCATTTCATTTACACCGGGCACCCATCACTACCATCCCTCTCCAGAGCTCTTTTCTTCTTGTCCAACTGAGACAGGATACCCATTAAACCCTAACTCCCCATTCCCCAGCCGCCACCTCCCCGCCCCGCGCCCCACCCTCACACCCTACCCTTGCCCCACCCCGCTCACCACTGTTGTACTTTCTGTCTCCCTGAATTTAACTCTTCTATTCGGACTAAGTACCTCATATAAATGGAATCTTACGGTATTTGTCCTTTTGTGACCTGCTCATTTCACTTCATATGTATCTTCAAGGTTCATTCATGTGCTAGCATATATCAGAATTTCCTTCCTTTTTCAAGCCCAGTAATACGCAGCGTATGCGTACCCCACATTCTGTTTATCCATGTATCCACTAGTGGACGCAGGGGTTGCTTCCACCACCCGACTATTAGGAATCATGCTGCTAGGAAGGTGTCGAATACTTGTTCGAGTCCGTATTACCAAATTTGTGTCCCAAAGGGCCGGGCCAATTTACTCTCTACCATTAGGATGGGAAATGCTTTTCTAGCGAATATGGATCTTATTGTTAAAAAAAAAAAAAAAAAAAGGAGATAAATCTGTGCCAATGAGACAAGTTGCTACTTTGTGTTTCTTATCAGCGATGCTGAATACTTTCCATTTGTTTATGTGTTCATGACCCCCGTGGATATTTTTCTGTGAATTACTCCTTACCCTGGACTGCTCTACAGACAGCTCTCTGGGTTAGGGCAGTCAGACAGATTTTGATTTCTTCCCTGTCCTTTGAGACAAACCATAACCTAAGGGAAAAAAGTTTATTTTTCCAAATTTCCTAGATCCTTAAGACATCAAATAATTTCCTCTTTTGATCTCTATGCCTCCACTTCTCTGTACGTGTTATGTCATCTCATCTTTTAGAGGAGGCAGGTTGGATGTTGGAAATGTGATTTCAGGGAGAGCTGGGGAAAGGAGAGATACTGAGGATTTGGTGGAACTTTCAATGTTATCTGCGTGTCACTGGGTTGGTGCTTCACAGACTCACGGAGGAGCCGTGAGTTCTACAGGGGAAAATATAGACTCAAAGCTCCACCTCCCATTTATTAGCTGTGTGACCTTGGGCAAGTCACTTACCTTCTCTGATCCTTAGTTTCCTTACCTTAAACTAACTTAGATTAGTGAGTGGTTGCTAATCCTTTCTTGTCACTTATCTACCTCCATCTTCTGTCTGGATTGGACACCCACTTTTTAAAGATATTAATCTTCTGCATTAATTAATTGCCCTTTTGGGGCAATTTCTGCTGGGCTTTGTGAAATACTGGAAAGAGTCCGAGAACCCCACACTCCCCACCATCGGAGGCCTGCGGGTGTCTGGGAATCCCTGCACTTAAAAGTTAGTGAGGAAGAAATGACCTGATCTTTCCGGTTTGCTGTCATTTTTGTATCTGGTGTTGAATTGTATATTTACCAGAATCTGGGAGGTAGGCAGGGCAGTTGTCATTTCTAGGCTCAGAAAACACAGATTCTCAGGGACTCAAAGACTTGCTCAAGGTCACACAAAAAGGTGAGGTTGAGACCAGGGATGGGCCCCTAGCTGGTGTCCCAATCCTGGACAGGCAGCTGCCCCTGGACTTTTCAACACATGCCACATGCTGGTGGACCTCTGACCTCCCACGCCTGCCCGGCACCGTGCCTGGCCCCAGCAGGCACTCAGCGATGAGTGGCCTGTGTGTTCTCACCTGTCCCCCTCACCCCCAGGTACGTGGTCATCTCCCGGGAGGAGAGGGAGCAGAACCTGCTGGCCTTCCAGCACAGCGAGCACATCTACTTCCGAGCGTGCCGGGATATCCGGCCTGGGGAACGGCTCCGGGTCTGGTACAGCGAGGACTACATGAGGCGTCTACACAGCATGTCCCAGGAAACCATCCACCGCAATCTGGCCAGAGGTGAGTGCCCACCCCGAGGCAAGGGCCACGCCTGCCACCCAACACAGGGGAAGCCAGCTTCTCTGGGTGCTTCCTAAGAAAACCGATGGGAAACGCAGTCTACCAGCAATGGGGAGACCCAGAGCGACTTCGGGGGGTGGGGTGGGGGGATGGGCAGCTGGTCTGGGTGTGAGCGACAGCTCTGGGCAGGGCGGCAGGCACTCCTGCGTGTTGTCCTCCCTCAGAAACCCTGTTACAGACGTTTGAGAGTATCCAAAGAGACGAGGCCCCAGAGCTAAGCACGTACGTTTCATCAAAATTGATCCTTTTTGCCCAAGTCAAAGGGACGGAAAGGTGCTAGAAGGTGCCACTGGCTCAGTAGTAGCAAACATTGACTAAATGGGTCCCATGCACAAAGCTGCTGTTCTGTAGCATGCACGTGCTTCTCAGGACAGGAGTGTTCACCTCATGAGCATGCCGGGAGAATTAGGTACCACACAGAACACATCGAGAGCAATGTCCACCTTGACCCCTGTAAGCCCTCAGCTGTGAGTTCTTGATTCTAATGATCCCCTGTGGACTGTGATCCCCATCTCACAACTGCAGAAACCTAGCACCAGATAAATACGGTGAACCCCACCCCCCCCACCACCCCGCCCCAGGGTCACGTGGCTGGGAAGAGCAGTGAGGGGTTTCTCGTGCACATCGGTCTCAGTGCAGGGTCTAGCCTCTAACTTACAGTGTTATAGGCCTCTCTGACCAAACTAGTTTCTTCCCTACTACCTCCTGGTCTCCTTGGAAGGCCAAGTCCCATGCTGTGCACGAACAGTCTCTATTAGAAGAAGGCTGGAGGGAGGTGGGAAGGAGACCATAGGTGTGGGTGATGGCTTGGTGGGTGAGATGTCCATCCAGACTCCATTTAAATGAGTCATTGGAAGGTGGCTTAAAATACTCCCCAGCCCCTAGCCCTTTGCCTCTCTACCATATCCTCACTCTGGCCAAAGCAAACTAGTGAGTCTGGCTCCTTCTTTTCAGGGGACCTTTCTTGCGCTAAAAACACACATTCAAATACCTAGAGTCCATGTCGTTCCAGGAACCGGGGCTATCCCCAGGCCCGACGATATCACATTCCTGAGCAACCTACTTATTGGAAATAAATCTTCATGTGGAGTGTGAGTGGAGACAAGGAAGAGGGAGTGGGGTGGCCCATTGCAATTAAGCTATTTTTAGAAACAAAACAGAATAAAGCAGATTGTGGACATTGAATGCACAGCTACTGCCTGACTTGGTAAAAGGTATCTGTGATTGGATGGGCAGTGACAAGGCCCAGTAGACATACCCACTTCTTGTCTTCTTCGGATCTGGGGGTTGAGCATAGGCCGATTTCTCGCGGGAAGGCATGTTTCTATGATGAGATTGCCACGGTTTCCATTTGACCTCTGAAGATGCCTTATGTAAGCGTGTCTGGTACCTAGTAGCAGCTCAATAAATCTTTGTCGAATGGATAAAAGAAGAAATGAATGAAGACATCCAAGAAGTCTCCGCGAGAACCGTATCACCAGAAGAAAAGAAAACCAAGAGAAGTCATATCTGAGGACACAGGTTTCATCCCTTGGCTGTAATCTTCTTGAATTCTTCAGGATTTATAATGTCCTTTCCCCCCTCCCAGTGTCTTCTCCAAAGTACCTCAAGCTGCAGTCATCCTGAGAGAGCTCTGAGACCCAAGGGGAATGCTCAGAGAAGGGAGTGAGCTTTCAGGAGTGGTTCAAAGGAGGCGTGGCAGAGAGATTTGAAATGAGATCCATGAAGACTTGCAAAGATACAGGAGGCTGGCCAGGCTGAGCAGTAGGAAACAGGAAGGACACCAAAAGGCACCGTGTGGGGCAGGGCCAGAGCGGGGGAGGGGGGATGGGGGGTGTTGGTCCTAAAGCCCTTGGGAGCAGTGGTGAGCTCAGTGGCCTTTGGATGCAGCGGTGGCTCTGTAGCCGGTAGTTTCGGAGGACTGAATAGCTAGCTGGTGGAAGCTTAGACTGTTGTGCCAGCCCCGCTCCAGAAAGGGGATTCCTACCCTCAATCACTGAAGGTCTTGCATGGAAGGAGCTTTCTTTGTAATTGGAGGATGGGGCCCTGAGAAAGGCCAGAGCATGAATTATTAGTCCTTCTTAAGTAGGGACATTACTTGGAGCCCAGAACTGTTCCCTGAAGACAGTGTAAATTATGCCTTTGTGGTTATCTTGTAAGAACAGGACGCATCTGATATAGTGTTTTCAAAAAATTTATGTTATTTGATCTACTTTGAGTTACTGATTCACTTTGTGGTGTTTTCCCCCATATTTTATGGAGGCTTTGAAATCAGTTCCTTTGCTGCTTCAAGGTTTTTTTCAGCCCCTAGATTTTTCTGGAAGGCTTGAGCCCCCAAGAAGTCTCCCATGCATCCTAGAAAATCTGAATGACCTTGTCTTTGAGCAGAGAGGCATGAGGACTCCCTGGTGATGTGTAGCCTTGACCTCCCGACATCCTCAGCTCTTTGCTGCCTGACTGGTCCGTGAGAAGTGACAGGGTGGCCCTTGATGTTTAGAGATTCTAAATGGGCAAGTGTCACATCTGATATGTAATACAAACGTGGCTTTTTTTTTTTTTTTTTTTTTAAATAAGCATTCATCTTCACGCTTTCTGCCCCTCAGCTGTTATGGAAGTGTAGGCTGTGAGAGTCACCTGACTTCCAGTGACCCTGAACATGAGGCTGCTCCTCAGGTGTTCATGTGAGGACAGAAGATGGGTGTCCTGAATAAGGTAGCCTCTTTTTGCTGTTACCTGTAGGAAACACGGATTTCCTACATGGCCCAGGGCACAGCCCCCCTCGCCAGCTGTGGGAAGCCAGGGCTCTGTCTTCTGGAACACCTGGATCACTCACAGAGACCCCTTGCCCTTCATTCAGAGGTTTTTTTTTTTAGCAAACCCAGCTTCCAGAAGCCTAATGGCAATGTATATTTGGGACAAGTCCTTGGCCAGAGTCATCTCCCAAGGCCCTGCCCTGATCTAGGAAGGCTTTGTGATTTCCCAGTCCCATGGGCTGCTGTCAGGACCTTCTGAGGGTTCCCCTTGAGCATCTGTACCCCCCAGGGAACCCACTTCTGTAGCCATTTATGAAACTATGTCGGCGGTTTTAAAGAATCAGGCTAAAATTACTGTTGGGAGCTCACCAACATCTTTGAAGTCAGTCACATGATGGCAAGAGATAGAAAAGGGAACGTCCCTTGAAGGATCAGGTAAGGAGACACAGCTATATTTCAAGAATGCTTTGGGTCAGTGCGGTCATGCCACTCTGGCCCTACGGGGCCATCTGGAAGCAGGCAGGGAGCAGGGAGGAGCGGACGCAGTGTTTCCTGCGTACCTTTTACCAAGTCGAAGCAGACATCTTCCGATTGCCAGGCCTGGACAAGAAGCCCGGAGGGTGGGAATCCACATGAGCTGAGCTCTGAGGTCTGCTCCCACCTGCCCGGTCTGATTGGTGGGGTGTCCGCTTCTAGGGTGACCGCACTCCCAACTGCCTTCCCCTCCAGCATTCCCTGGACCTATAAATGTGCAGCGTACAGACATAAGGCTCCCTCGAAACGGTCTTTTTCAAGAATTCTTCCCACTTTTTCGGGTCCCACTCTAGACCCTACGACCCACTGAGTGACCCGCCTCTCCCTTTCTTTCACAACTGCCCCCCACAGGGCCAGCCCCAGAGGAATGTGTCCAGTGAACTGGCTAGCAGGAGGCCTGCTTTGTTTTCTGTCGGTTTCTCCCACTTCGGGGCTTTTCCCCACATCCTCACACCCTGGTTTTCCTTCCTAGGAGAGAAGAGGTTGCAGAGGGAGAAGTCTGAGCAGGCTCTGGATAACCCAGAAGACCTGAGGGGTCCCATTCAGCTCCCCGTGTTGAGACAGGGCAAAAGTCCGTACAAGCGTGGCTTTGACGAGGGGGACGCACACCCCCAGGCCAAGAAGAAGAAGATTGACCTCATTTTCAAGGATGTGTTGGAGGCTTCACTGGAGTCTGCAAAGGCGGAAGCTCGTCAGTTGGCTTTGAGCACCTCGCTGGTCATCAGGAAGGTCCCCAAGTACCAGGACGATGCCTACAGTCGGTGTGCAATGAGCGTGTCCCATGGCGTGCAGAATGTCAGCCGGACCCCGGGGGAAGGGGACTGGAAGATCCCGCAGGGGGCTTCCAAGGAGCCAGGCCCGTTGGAGGATGAAGAGGAGGAGCCTTCGTCCTTCAAGGCCGACAGTCCCGCAGAGGCCTCCCTTGCATCCGACCCTCACGAGCTTCCCACCACCTCCTTTTGCCCTAACTGTATCCGCCTAAAGAAGAAGGTCCGGGAACTCCAGGCCGAACTAGACATGCTTAAGTCCGGGAAGCTTCCCGAGCCCCCCGTATTGCCAACACAGGTACTGGAGCTCCCAGAGTTCTCGGACCCTGCAGGTAAGTTGGTGTGGTTGAGATGGTGGTCGGAGGGAAGAGCGCCCTGTGGCCAGTGTGAGGGGGCCAGGCGTGCTCTGTGGGAGCCACCTTTGGGGAGCCCCACACCCGCAGGTGCCTGCCTCAGACAGGCTGCTCCGCAGCCCCCGGGGGGTGCTTTGTGTCTCGCCCTTGTATCCTCCTCGTCAATAAAGGAAGTTCCACTGCAGGAGGGGTGTGTGCTGTGTTCTTGACCCGTTGCCCTTCTCTGGCGGTCCTGGGGGTGTCTTAGCCCCATGCTCAACTTCCAGACCCAATCTTTGTCTCTGCCCCCGCCCAAGCAGGGCAGCTCACAGTTGGGTCGGTGGGGAGAGCTCCCGGCCTTCTCGAACTCAGCCCCGGGACACGGCCTCGTTCTTCTCCTCCCGAGTTGCTGTTCTGCCACACATGGTTCTCTCTCCCCTGCCTGGAATTCCAGAAGGCCTGGGACATACGACCCGTGGCTGCACACCTTGGCCCTTTTCTGTTGGCTGCCTGGATGTTCTAGAGCCCGTCGACAACCAGGAAGGTTTTTTTCAGTACACAGCTGCAGCTGAGACCGCGTATTTACATAGCATTTCCTATTTTAACCACATCCCTTAGCTCAGAATGAGGTGTTTCAGATATTCAAAGCATGCGTCTTAACTCAGCTGCATTCTGATCCGGAAATAAGCTGGGGCCGTGGCAAGCTGCCTGTGTTGGAGGACAGCACAGCTCCCTGACCACGTTAGCGCCCAGAGAAACGGAGCCCCACCACTTGGCTGTTTGTGTGACCGGGGCAGGCTGGGTGCGCTGTGTTCTCTCCCGCTGGCTTTGAGCGCCCACTAGTGGAGGGTAAAGGCAGGCCGCCTGGAGCAGGAAGGCCACCAGGCCTGATCCCCGGAGAGCAAAGGTCACACGCGGAGAACAGGAGTGCGCATTAAAATAAATGAATAAATAAATAAATAAATAAATAAATTCTAGGCTGGAGTTCAGTCTGTCCCCAGATCTGGCCTCTGTTTCACACGGTGTGCCACCGACCTCTCGCCGGAGCCCCCGCTCATTCTGGAACCGCCTGCCGTTTTGGCCACTCGGGGTTCAATGTTTCCTTCCCATTTGTCTTCCAGCTTCGGAGAGCCTGGTCTCCGGCCCCGCCCTCATGGAGGACGACGACCAGGAGGTCGATTCTGCCGACGAGTCCGTGTCCAACGACATAATGACCGCCGCCGATGAGCCCTCCAAACTGTCCTCCGCCAGCGGGCGCCGCATCCGCCGCTTCAAGCAGGAGTGGCTGAAGAAGTTCTGGTTCCTGCGGTACTCCCCGACCCTCAACGAGATGTGGTGCCACGTATGCCGCCAGTACACCGTGCAGTCGTCCCGCACGTCGGCCTTCATCATCGGCTCCAAGCAGTTCAAGATCCACACCATCAAGCTGCACAGCCAGAGCAACCTGCACAAGAAGTGTCTGCAGCTGTACAAGCTGCGGATGCACCCCGAGAAGACGGAGGAGATGTGCCGCAACATGACCCTGCTCTTCAACACCGCCTACCACCTGGCGCTCGAGGGCCGGCCCTACCTGGACTTCCGGCCGCTGGCCGAGCTCCTGCGCAAGTGCGAGCTCAAGGTGGTGGACCAGTACATGAACGAGGGCGACTGCCAGATCCTCATTCACCACATCGCGCGCGCGCTGCGCGAGGACCTGGTGGAGCGCGTCCGCCAGTCGCCCTGCCTCAGCATCATCCTGGACGGGCAGAGCGACGACCTGCTGGCCGACACGGTGGCCGTCTATGTCCAGTACACCAGCAGCGACGGCCCCCCGGCCACCGAGTTCCTGTCCCTGCAGGAGCTGGGCTTCTCCAGCACCGAGAGCTACCTGCAGGCGCTCGACCGGGCCTTCTCGGCCCTGGGCATCCGACTGCAGGACGAGAAGCCCACCGTGGGCCTGGGCATCGACGGGGCCAACGTCACGGCCAGCCTGCGCGCCAGCATGTTCATGACCATCCGCAAGACGCTGCCCTGGCTGCTGTGCTTGCCCTTCATGGTGCACCGGCCCCACCTGGAGATCCTGGACGCCATCAGTGGCAAGGAGCTGCCCTGCCTGGAGGAGCTGGAGAACAACCTGAAGCAGTTGCTGAGTTTCTACCGGTACTCGCCGCGCCTCATGGGCGAGCTGCGGTCCACGGCGTCCACCCTGTGCGAGGAGACGGAGTTCCTGGGGGACATCCGCGCCGTGAGGTGGATCATCGGGGAGCAGAACGTCCTCAACGCCCTCATTAAAGACTACCTGGAGGTGGTGGCCCACCTCAAGGACGTCAGCAGCCAGACGCAGCGGGCCGACGCGTCGGCCATCGCGCTGGCCCTGCTTCAGTTCCTCATGGATTACCAGTCCATCAAGCTCATCTACTTCCTCCTGGACGTGATCGCCGTGCTCTCGCGCCTGGCCTACGTCTTCCAGGGCGAGTACCTCCTGGTGTCTCAGGTGGACGACAAGATTGAGGAGGCCATCCAGGAGGTCAGCCGCCTGGCCGACTCCCCCGGCGAGTACCTGCAGGAGTTCGAGGAGAACTTCCGAGAGAGCTTCAACGGGATCGCCATGAAGAACCTCAGGGTGGCCGAGGCCAAGTTCCAGTCCGTCAGGGAGAAGATCTGCCAGAAGACCCAGGTGATCCTGGCTCAGAGGTTTGATTCCCGCAGCCGGATCTTCGTGAAGGCCTGCCAGGTGTTCGACCTGGCCGCCTGGCCCAGGAACAGCGAGGAGCTCCTGAGCTACGGCAAGGAGGACATGGTGCAGATATTCAATCACCTGGAGGCCATCCCGACCTTCTCCCGGGATGTCTGCAGGGAGGGGCTGGACCCCCGGGGCAGCCTGCTGATGGAGTGGCGGGAGCTCAAGGCGGATTACTATACCAAAAATGGCTTCAAAGACCTGATCGGCCACATCTGCAAGTACAAACAGCGCTTCCCGCTCTTGAACAAGATCATCCAGGTCCTCAAAGTCCTCCCCACGTCCACTGCCTGCTGCGAGAAAGGCCGTAACGCCCTGCAGCGAGTCCGCAAAAACCACCGCTCCCGCCTGACCCTGGAGCAGCTCAGTGACCTGCTGACCATCGCTGTGAACGGCCCGCCGATCGCCAACTTCGACGCCAAGCGAGCCCTGGACAGCTGGTTCGAGGAGAAGTCCGGCAACAGTTACGCGTTGTCCGCCGAGGTCCTCAGCAGGATGTCGGTGCTGGAGCAGAAGCCCGTGCTGCAGACCGTGGACCACGGGTCCGAGTTTTACCCAGACATCTAGGGGGCCGGCGACCCAGAGTTCACTAAGCTATTGAATATTTTTTTAATCTATACTCATAAGCTTTGATATATTATAAAATATATATATTACATTATATATATATATATATATATACACACACACATATATATATATATAAACACAAACCCACACTGAAAATTTTTAAAAACCAAGGTGACGCATCCACCAGAAGCCACTGGGAGCTTTCAGAAAGGAATGATGTTGGAAACGGACTCTCCTCTACATGATCTGGCAGCTGTAGCCTCCGTGGCCATCCTTTTCCCTCACGGAAGCCCATGCTGGGGCCTCACGCGTTCCCGCCTCACAGCCAACCAACAGCCTGAAGCTTAAGTGACTGGTCTCTGGCATCCGGTCGAGGTGGTTTGTTGTACGTTTTTGCTTGGGGCTGGAGCGGTTTGGGTTTGGGTTTCTGTTCTTGCCTTTCCTTTTCTCATTCGGTCTGCGACGGGGTCGTCGGCCCCTTCGTGGCCACGCTGGTGGAGCTGAATCCCATCTCTGATTTGGGACGGGGTGGGTGGTGTATCTGGATCGGGGCTTGTGACTCTTTCCCTCTCCCCCTGATTTCAGCTCAACAGGTCTGTATGCATTTCCTGAGGAGTGTTCCTTCACTGTCTTAGAAACAAATGTGTCGGTCAAACTGTGACACCCACTACTTGCCCACCTCTGTAGCCTCTCCCATCCCTGGGTTATGGATTCCCTCCTTCCAGAACCCCCGATCCTAAAGATCTTACCTGTTATCCTGAAGGCAAAATTGCCTTACCACCGAGCTTGAAATCCTGGGGAAGGGACAAGTGTGTGTGTCTATGGGGAAGGGGGGGATTTTTTGCATTCCTGTTCTTACGTAGTGTGGGGTAAAATAATATAATTCCAGTCAGATCCAGGACTATGGGGGAAATGAAGAGCCAAGAAATCCAGACCCTAACAGGGCAGGGATTTGGGGCTAAAAACAAGTAAAATGAAAGGTATGTATTTCATTTACATGAATTATTTATGCTCTGTCTTTATAATCACAGAATGTGTCGGGGGTATTTTTGTTGTTGTTGTTCCTTTAATAATCAAATGCCTGCTCTAGTTCAGTGGCAGGAGATGTCAATGCAAGTTGTGCCCTGGGTTATGCGTGACCCAAAGGAGGGTCTCTAGAGCTCGAGGCCTTCTTTGGTGACAAGGCTGGTAATGAACCCTTGGACCTGGCAGAAGGCAGTGGGAAAACAGGCGTTGCACCCACGCCGGGGAAGGCTTCCTTCTTTTGAACAGGGTAGAGATGTCCTAAAGGAAAAGGAATAAGCAAGAGGTCAGACAGGACTCTCAAGGCATCAGCCTACACACACATACACACACACATATGCGTGAGCATACACGCACACACACCCACACACACACACACAACCATGATATAAGCTTTAGAAATAGCCACTTGCCTACTCCCTGAGGCAAGCAGCGGTTTAAGCTAGAGGAGTCTGATCAATACTCTTTTGTTCATTTAACTAACAGTATACCTCGCAAGGGAGTTCTTTAAAAAAAAAAAATGTGCGTGAGCTGTTTAGAACTTCTGTTCATGTTTCCATGTCTGATTTATGCATATTGGGTATGCAGAGATCTTGTATTGTGGATACAGGTCCTGTGTGGGGGAGGGAGGAAGAGCTGTGTCGTCCATGGTCAGTTCTACAGGGACCCGCCCCTCTCTCATGGCAGAGGGCGGGCGAAGGACGGTGTGATCTGGCCACAAGCAAGGCCCACGTGTCCCCAACCTGCCTGGCTCAAACATGAAACTGTGATGGCTTCTTCCTTCTGGGTTTATCTTGTTTCCGAGGCCTCATGCCACTGTCGAGAACCATAGTGGAAATGTCATCAACACTGAACATGTCACTCCCCCTTCCTTGTCCTGCCCAGTCCCCTCACCCCCCACACGTCCCCTCCCTCACCCCTATGGTCTTGGTGCTAAGATAACTTTAGAATCATTGCTGCTAGTCGATAGCTTTTCATTATATAAATATATTATATATATATATATTATATATTATTTTTGAAACTTTTTTGTTCATTTTCAACAGTGATGTAGCATGTTAAAAAAACAAGAAGCAAACAAAAAAAAAAAAACTGGTTTTTCTCCGACTGTCCCACTGCCAGGCCTCATATGCTGCCTTCTTCAACAAATCAATGCACCCCTGCCTGGTGACATTCACCCCCCACCCCGCCAGCCTCCTCCCTGGTCCCACATTCTTCCCCACTGTCCTCTGAACAGGAGAGAGCAGGAACTAGCAGGAAACGCCCAGAGCTCTTTCTGAGGCTTTGGAATTCCCAACCTTGTACTGTGTCCCTAGTTTAAGCTGATGAGCCTCCCCGCACTCAACTAAACTCCCTCCACCGCCTGCTTTTCCCCATCCGGGTCAGTAATTATGGTCACATGGATACTGTTGCAAAGCACAAGGTTTCACCTGTCCCTCTTCGACATCCTCTCCACCACACACACAGTCACGTCCGTGGGAGCTTTCTTTGAACATCACACAGAGTAACTAAGCTGGGTTGAGGGCAGAGATGGCTGGCAAGGGGGCCTTGGTGGGGGCCAGAAACAGTAGGTTGGGATCCTTTCTTCTAGCCACCAGATGCCTTACACCTTCTCCTTTCCCCTTCTGCCCCCCTCCACCCCCAACACTGGGAGCTATCCCCTGGGTCAATCATTTATGTCTCCCTGAGCACTAGTCAGGGCTCTGGCTGTTTTAAGAGGGCCGTGGCCAAAATGACCTCAAATTTTTATCTGGGGCGGGGGACAAAATCCTTTGGGCCTATGCCAGCAACTACCCCGTGTCTCCTGAGAGAGCTGGGAGCTGGTAAGCTGCCTCGGGGCTAGAAGCTAGAAGCTGCTGGCAGCGCTGGACAGCAAGTGTCCATGCATCAGGTCTTGAAGTTTGGCAAGGTGCTCTAAAACTCGGGGAGCTCAGGACTTCTGTTGCATCCAGCCAGGCCTGGGCTGTGTCAGGCACTCTGAAGGTCACTGTGCCTTAGGACAGGGAGTAACCGGGGAACAAATTGGGTGACATACCACTGCAATTCACACAGGGACTTTTTCAACCTGGATGCTCCCAGGAGGCGCAGTGCTGCCATCCCGTGAATGCTGCCTGTGATTTCTAGCCTAGGCGTTTCCATTCTTCAGCCTCCTTGGGAAAGACTCCTGGGCTATTGAGACCCACGGGGTCTAGCCTCGGGAACCAAATGCTTACCTAGCCTAATCTCCCTTTGGTGGGCGTAAAACGCTGTGGCCGGCTGGTCCTGGCATCTCGAATGTGGTCACTTCAGATGCAATTGAGCCCTGCAGCTCAGCTCCTGGCTTCGAAGGACATGTTTGTCTCTGGGGTTGAGACTTGTCCTAGTAGGGCTGGCTGACTGGTGACTCTCTTTGGCTCATAGAGGCGGGTGGGAAGCGAGTTCAGGGTCATGGCCATTTATGTCAAGCAGATACACTGCAGAGCCCCAAGCCCTCATGACGAAGATGGTTTGCTTCCCCTCCGTGGAGGAAAGAGACAACCATAGCCATCCAGTATCCGTGAACCCTGAGGACAGCCGAGCCCTGTCTACAACTCTTACCATGTGGAATGCCCACGTTTTGCCTGCCTGGTTGAAGGTAAGAGTCCAGGCATCCAATACACTTGCTTTTTCTGTTTCTTTTTTTCACATCCTGTAATGCAGGGCAGATCCTTACTTTCTCATCCTCTCTGGAGAATGAGAGCAGGCTCGAGCTCCAGGGTGTCTGCACGGCCGGCCTGGGTGCTGGGCCCTGAGTCTAGGGCATTCGGGGGTCTCGCCCCAGCCCCCGCTGTATGTTTCCATGTTGAGTTGTCTTGCTGAGCCCCCTCTCCTTGACCTACTTGTGTCAACCCTGTCATTTGGAGGAAGAAGCTTATAATTACTTAAAGTCGTGTTTAAATATTTTCCCTATGTTTGGACGTGATACCAAGAAAGAGAAAAGAGGGGAAAAGCATGTTGGATGCCGAAAATGATTGTGGTGACACCGGAATGGACTACAGGCTTGGCCCAGGCAGGTGTAGGGTTCCTGGTCACCTGGAGCCCTAAGGGGTCCAGGAGGTAGCCTGGGAGTTGAAGTAGTACATGTAGATTCCTTTCCCTGCCTTTCTCCCTCCCCCCTTCCAGGAAGAGAATTCTGCATCTGGATCTGGTTTTGGCATGTGGTCTGGGTTGATTTCCGAGTAGAACTGGTGCTGTATCTAGGCCCCACACCCAGTCTGTGATGAGGGCTCCAGTGACACTGGACCTCACGCCCCTTGACCCCTTCAGGTGGCTGCCCTAGCCTGGCCAGCCTGGGGTAGCCGTGGGCAGGGAGGCCAGGCCTCCTTAGGTGGGCGTGGCGTGTTTGGAAGGCAGGTGACTTTGGGACAGTCCCATTCCAGACACCAGCCTCCTGGGGGAGGTGGTGCTGGGTCATGGGTTGTGGTCTGGTTTCTTCCTCACGTCCTAAGGAGGGAGGATTTTGTCCAGAGACACACAGGGCCCTTCTTCTGCTTGGAGGGAGACCCCTCTCTTGCTCTCTGTTCACAGGGTCCTTTAGCTGAGTGGATGGAGCTGTGATATTTTTAAGGAGCCTCTGAGGTGATCCTTGTGCGTTAGCCAGAGGGAGAAAAAGTGCCCTTTGGGGAGGAAAATGGTACGGCCCTCCTCTTCCATCTGGCTTTCCCTCCCCCAACCCCCAATCCCCAAAAGTGGTGTTTTCTGCAAATACCTATGCAATCCAGTCTCCCTAGGAGCGTGAGCGCATGGAAGCAGGGGGTGTGTGCAGTGTGTAATACAAATATTACAGCATATATATTGTATATACTGACATATACAGTACGGATACACGCGAGTAAGAGATTAAATCACGTCTATATATCTATAAATAATATCCTATATATTTATACATTTCTATGTTTTAAATAGATATAAAAAATAGAGTCTATAGAGAGCTGGGAGAGCAACGGGAAAGCCTGTCGCGGAGCCCGGGCTGAGGGGGGGGGGTGGCAGGAGGCGGAGCCTCTGCGGTGGGAGGCAGGTGTGCAGGGCCTGGGGCCTCCTCCCCAGAGGGGACAGTGACCTGCTCCCCGCCCTCTCCATGCACTTTCTCGCCTTCCCTGCAGGCTTGGGCTGAGGCAGAAGGAGACTCGCGCTCCAGCCGCAGGGGCCCCCCATCCTTCCTCACCCCCCCCCCGTATTCCCCCTCCCCTGCCCCCCCCCCCCCCGCCGCCCCCGCGCCATCCAACGCTTTGGTTGTCAGTGCCACTTGGCACGAGGACGTGGTCTCTGGGCCCTGGTGGAGGGACCACTGCACAATTTCCCCAATGCCCTCCCATCCCACACCCCTCCCCCCGGAAGGAGCAGCACTGGTGGCAATAGGAAAGGTGCCAATTGGACCCGGGGGTGCCCAGGGAGGAGGCGGCCCTCCCCACCTTAGGTGCTTCTGCTGCCCCCTAGAGGCCAAGCCTCTGGAGGAAGGGCGGCCCAGCCTCCCTCACCCCCTCCAGCACCCCCTCCACCGCCCGCGGCCCCGGGCCTCCCCCCCACACCCCGCCCAGGGATGAGGCGGGCAGCAGGAGCGCCAGCCAGTGCTGCCTGACGTGCGGGGGCTCTCCGCCCGGGCAGGGGGGCACCAGAGAAAGGTGGGACAGACCTGCCCACACACTCATAACTTCAGTGGCAACTCAAGTTCTGAAGCCGGGCTTTGGCTCAGCCCACTTTGCACAGCTGCTGCTGCTGGCCGTACTCAGGACAACGCTCCCCCCTCTCCCGCGTGGAGGTCCAACGACCCCCGCAGCCCACCGCCACCATAACCGGCAGGTTTAGTTCATGTACACTGTTCTCGTTCTGTGACTCGGGGCAGCGGCTGAGCCGGGTGCCCCAAGCTTATCTGCTTCCGCTGGGGAGGATGCCATTCCTGGCTTGTCCCTGCTGCCACCCAAGGCGGGAAGGGCATGTCTGGAGGCCTGCGGGCGGGGTGGGGGGCACTGGTGCGGCTGGCAGACCGACGGAGGGCTCCTGCGGCCCTGACTGAATCAGGAGCCCGTGTAGCTTCCAGGTTTCTCTCTACCGTTTCTCCGCCCTGCAGGTAGGAGAGGAGGGGCTGATGGGGCCACCGGTGATGGGAGACAGCCCACGTTGGCTGCATCCTCTGCTCCCTGGACTGGCCTGGGCCTTTCAGCTCTCCAAAGGCACTTACCTCTGTCCCCGAGCCTCCTCTGACCCCCACGTCCTCCTCTCTCCTGCCATCTACCAACGTACCTCAGTCTCCAGCAGACCCACCCCTACACCTGTTGTCCGGGGCGGGTCTGTTCTGCCAATGCCCACCTCTTCTCCCCTCCACATCTGCCTGGGTCTCCTTGAGCCACAGCTGGCTGCCAGCCGGGGCCCGGGACACCCTCCAGTGCCTCCAGAGAGACCAGGCCAGCCCCTGCCACAGCGGTGGGTCAGACCCGTGGCCAGGGGTGGGCATCCCAGGGGAGCAACCCACGATGCACTGTACCTCAGAGAGAGAGAGCATAGCCTGGACCTCACGGGCACCGGGCCCCCCATCCAGGGGAGGACAACCGGTTACAATACCGCTCGCAAGAAGACAAGGGCCAGGCTGCCCTCGGGCACCCCTCCGTCTTCACTTTGGTCTCTGGGGAAGAGCCAGCAATCCAATCTGCTCTTTTTCGGGCCCTCTCTCCTTCTCTCCACCCCCACGCTGCTGAACCGGTTCATTTCAATCACAAAGGAAAAATAAAGTGGGGGTGGGGGGAAATACCTAGGAGTCTATTATCACATACATATTAATATGTTAATACTTTCTTTCTTTAAAAAAAAAAACCTCTCGATGTTATTATTTTGCAGACTACGCTTTATAGTACCTGTGTGACGGGCCTAGAACACTGGATACAAATAGAGCTATGTTGGTTTATCATAATATGTACGCAGAAACTTTCCTTTTGTCATATTATCCTTGTAATGTAAGAAGATTGTTAATAAAAGCATTTAAATTTACTCGCCAAAGTCAAATCTCTGCCTCCTTGCCTCCATCCCAGGCCTGGGCTCTAGGCCATTCAGAATGGGTCCCATCTCAAGGGCTCCAGGGTCAGGCTGGGAGCCTGCCTGCTGCCCCATTGGGAGGAACTAGAAGAAGCCCCTTCCTGACTCTTTCCCCAGTGGAGTCCATTTCCAGCAGGTAACCTACATGCCTCACCCACCCATCTGACCCAAAGGGGATGTAACTAAAACCATTTAAAATAAATCTAACTGCCCCCACATGCCTTTACGCCACAAAAGATCTTAGAGGAAGCACGCAGAGCTGTTGCCAACGGACTGTTGTTCTGATTCTCCCTCCCTCCGACTGCCTTGCTCGATTCTCAAGAGCATTTCCCCGGTGGTTTGCTAACAGCACTGACCTGGTGATGGGCGATCAGCAGCACTTTGCCCAAATTGTTTTAGAATGAAGATCGGCATAAATTCAATAAAGACACAGATAAGTGTTTTTATTCCTTCTTCTCAGGATGCGGAGCTCTCCTACTCTCAGTGTCTGCTTCCCTTAGTCTGGCTTTTTTTTAGGAGCCGATCCCTCTCCCCCTTTTTTAACCTCTGTCTTCTTAGTGCCTGCCATCTTCCTCCCAGCCTGCGACCCTCCCATCCCCTCCAGTTGGTCAATCAGAGGCTCTTGTGAAAGCCACTGCACAGTTCCCATGGAATGTTCTGGTTCTCTTCTTTTCCCAGAGGAGGGGGAAGAAGAAAGGAAGGAGCAAAGGGGCCTAGCTGTCCGTGTCTGAGCAGCCCAGGTGAACCAGGGTCTGCCTGCACCGCACGGCTGGCCATCCAGATTTGACATATTGGCAACCGTGTCTGGAGTTTGTGAATGATTCCATCACCGGGAAGCAAAGAACAGAAAGATGGTCCATCTGCACTTGGCCATGAGGTCATTCTCCCCAAAGCAGGGTTTGGAGGATGGGGTAAAGACCATGAAGTCTAGCCCACTCCCTTCCTTCCCCTTTCTCCCAAGCAGCTCCCCAGCAACCCTCTCCAAGATGCAAAGGACAAGTTGAGTTCAACTCAGAGAGAAGATTCAGGTTGCTGGCCAGTCTCCCAAAGACCTGAGAAGCTCCCCCCACGGGACAGTTTCTACAGTGATCTTTTGAAAACACAGATCTAGTCATGGTGTCCTCTCTGTTTAACCCTCTCCAGTGGTTTCCCATTTCCCTTGGAGTGCATTCCAAAGTCCACGAGCTTGACCATTGCCTTATGTAGTCCAGCCCCTGCCTACCTTCTGGCCTCAGCTTGTGTCCTTCGCACAGAGCTCCGGGCACACTGCCCTGCTCTGTTCCTCAAGCTCACCAAGCTCTTCTCTGCCTCAGGACCTCCCAATACCCCGCACCCTCCGCTCAGGATGGTTTCCCCCAGGATGGTTGTATGGCTGAACTCTTCTCGTCTTTTTTTTTTTTTTTTTTTTTGACAGAGAGATCACAAGTAGGCAGAGAGGCAGGCAGAGAGAAGGGGGGAAGCAGGCTGCCTGCCGAGCAGAGAGCCCAATGTGGGGTTCGATCCCAGGACCCTGAGATCATGACCTGAGCCGAAGGCAGAGGCTTAACCCACTGAACCGCCCAGGTGCCCCAACTCTTCTCGTCTTTTGGGGTCCCTCTCTAGATAGCCACCCTCAAGGCACTGTTCAGTGTTCCCCCTGGTATTTCCTTTTATGACATTATCTCTGTGTGCCACCATGTGTGTGTGTGTGTGTGTGTGTGTGTGTGTGTCTGTGTGTGTCTGTGTGTCTGTGTGTGTGTGTGTGTGTGTGTGTGATTGTTCTATATCTAGTCTTCCCCCTTGAGATTGTAAAGCCCACAAGGGAAAAGTGGAGAGTTTTTAATATCCCACTGTGTGCAGCTCCTGTCACATAGTAAGTATTTAATGTTCAGTGAAAGGTTGAACGAATGACTTTAAGCAGCCCCTTGACAAAAGTATAATCCCATTAATGCTGTATTGGCCACCGGGGGAAGTCCTGGATTCTTCCACTTCCTCTGTCTCTGCACTGGTTTCTTCATTTGATCAGGATGACCATGCACAAACCTGGCTACATCTGACCTTGACCCCACCTCTTCTCTAAACAATGCTGGCGGGGTGGCCCCTGAGGTGCTCCCTTGAGTGATACTCCACTCCAACTTGCTCTTGTCCCTTGAATAATGGTCCCTCCCAATGCAGGCAGGTGTCCCCTCTTTTCCCCAGGAAAGAGAACTTTCCAGCTCTTTCCAGCTTGGCAATTCTCAGTCCACGGTCCTAGGCAACACTTGAAAGCCACTGTGAGTGCATCTAAATTACCTTTGCAGTGAAGAGTCTTGGTCACTGGCCATGTATCAGAGCCTGGACTTAGGGTTCGAGAACACCCCATTCAGTCCCCTCTTTGCCTCTTACAAGCTGTCACTTATCTGAGTCTGTCTTCAGTGCCCAGCACAGAGCAGTGGGCTACTACATGCTATATGTCATCATTATCATTATATTGTTACCTCTTAGATCAGGATGTAGGTGCTAGAAAGCTGTGTGATTTCCCACTGCCGTCCTGGTTCCCCCAGAATTCCTGCAGCTACCCTGGATGAGGGGACTGCCTGTGACTTGTAATACATAGCCACTAACACTTCCTCTGCCTGCTGACTTGGACGCCTCTGCCTAAATGGGGGGGGGTTCACCTTTCCCCTCCCAGCCTTGAGACCCTGAGGGTGCTCCTTTTGCCACCAGAGCACATCCCACCTGGCTTTTAAAGAAAAAAGGGGCTACAGAGAAGTTTTGTTTGTTTTTTGGCTGGAAAAACCAGTTTCTCCTTGCTTGTCCCTGGCTTGAGCCCCCGGGGTTTCTGAAGCAGGATTCCTGCCAACACCCACTTGCCAAGGGGCGGTCCTGAAACACCAAGGAGGAGTGCTGGGAAACTGGAATGGGAAACCTTGCTCCAGCCTAGGCCACTTGCAAGACCACACCCAGCTGAAGGAGAACCGTCCGGGACCACTGGAGCACACGGTGGTCACCACTAGACTGGTTTCCTTGGCGACGCCTGGCTTCCAGCCCCGAGACCGACTTCCTCTCACCTCCCCCCAGAGAGGTGTCTGCCTCCATCTCTGGCTTGGGGAAGCTTCTGAGGTTCATGCCAAGGACCATCTGTGCAGGCTCACCTGCAGGAGGAAAAGGAGGGGAGAAGGGGGTGCAGTCCTTCAACACTCGCACCAAGAAAATGCCGAACAGCCTAAGTTTATCCGTAGCACCTCCTGTGGCTCTAGCCTTGCCAGGTGTCTGCTGGGGGAAGGGAGACAGAACAGATGCTGGTCTTCTGAGCTTCTGGAATGGTGGTGCTTCTAACTGGCAGTAAAAAAAAGAAAAAAAAAAGAAAGAAAGAAATTCTTGGGTGGAAAATTACCGCCAGCTCCATTAAGAGTAGAGCACAGGAGAGAGGCTGACTCAGAGCCTCAGGTGACATTGTGTTTCGCCTCAGGGAGTGGGTGACTGTCAGAGATGCTGGCGGGACCTCCCAGGCACAGGGCAAAGAGGGCAGGAACACAGGTGGGTGGGTTTTCTTGCTTCATGCACGAGACAGGAGACCGAAACTACGTATGAAATGTAAATCGTTGCCGGTCTAGGTCACAGAATCCTAATACCTTAAAGCAAGCGATCATTGGGTCCAAATTCATTTCAGAGACGTGGACACGGGGGGCCCAAACGCAAGTGACTTGCCCAAGGCCGCGAAGTGACACAGCCACGCTGGGATGTAGGTTCTTGGCTCCTACCCGCAGTGCTCTAGGCATGAGTGGGTTTTATATGCAGGGACAGAGCTTATTATGTAAGGCGGTTCAGTGGAAAGCCCTATATCAAGTGATTAATGAACTCTTCTCTCTTCCGGACTCTTAGATGTTAGTTTTAGGCTCCTGTGGGCCATAGTCATAGTTACCCGTGAAACACAGTCTGTATACTTAGCTCTCTGTGGGATAGGACCAACTTCTACTTAATTATGAAACTAAAAATTCTGGTTGTCATTACAGTATAAGAAATATGTGTAGCATATAAAATAAGGAATTGCACACACACAGACTTGGAAAGCAAAGACATCTCATGGCTCTCTTCATGGATCATTTCTCTTTTATGAGAACTTTGGTTTTAATCAGCCCTGGCTAATTCTCTACTGACTATAAAATTCAGGCCCTGCCCTCTGCCTGATGCCAGAGGCTCTGCCTCAGAGGCTGGGCTGCGGCAGCCGCCAGGAGGACCTAGGGTGACAGGCCTCCAGAAGTCCCCTTGTTCCGGTCCACCTTCTAGAGTGCAGGAGAACCACTGGCTGATGCACTGATCTCCCAGTGATAGGAGTATTTCTTTGGGGGATGTCTGAGAAAGAAGTCTCTAGTTCCTACCTGATTTTTCTTCTCAAGAATGAAGGCAGAGCCCCCAAGAGGCCAGAACCAAGGCCGGCATCCCAGCACCTGTGTAGGACCTTGGATTTGGTGTTCAAGCAAAGCCACCAGGGGGCTTGAGAATGAACACACACACACACACACACACACACTCTCACACGTGCACAGCTATGTACAGAGAGCCCTTCCTGATTCAGCTATTCTACTCACTCTTGGGGACATACCTTAGAGAAACTTGTACACGGGAACAAGGGGACATGCATGAGAATGTTCCTAGCAGCCTTATGATAGAAAAAACAAAGAAAGCTCTAAATGTACGTTACTAAGAGAATAGGACCATGGCCTCTCCGTACCATGGAATAGGATAGAGCGGCAAATACGTAAGTCAATAAATAAATAAACAAACGAGCTAGACCTACATAGATCTGCAGGGGTCAAGTTCAAAATTTTCATGTGCAGCCCAAATAGTGGGATGCAAGTTAAATAAAGTTTAAAACGCAAAAGTACTCTTTGGCTGCTCAGGGTTTATGTATACCTGGAGGGAAGGGGTGGAGACACGTGGTGGAGAGAAACGTGACGCTCTCCTGAGTGAAACCAAGGGGACTTCGATGGCATTCATCAAGGTTTCTAAAACTGGGCAGCGGGTAATGATGAGTGTTTATCAAATTATTGTCTGTGCGGGGCGCCTGGGTGGCTCCGTGGGTTAAGCCGCTGCCTTCGGCTCAGGTCATGATCTCAGAGTCCTGGGATCGAGCCCCGCATCGGGCTCTCTGCTGTCTAGGGGAGCCTGCTTCCTCCTCTCTCTCTGCCTGCCTCTCTGCCTGCTTGTGATCTCTCTGTCAAATAAATAAATAAAATCTTAAAAAAAAAATTATTGTCTGTGCATCTGATGTGTCTCAAATACGAAGCGAAAAGAAAAAAGAAAACACTGGGCCCCTGACCCCGCTGGAAATTATTTATTTACCACTGAGAGATTTTTGCTCCCAAGTGTGACACCAGACATATGACTACAATGTCTCATGCGTCTTTTTGTGCTTCAGTTCATGATCGAGAAACAAACACACACTTAGCACTGACAACAAGAAACACAGGCAGCAGAAACAGATCACAAGGACTAGGTCTCTCTTTTGGGGGTCTTCGCCTCAGTTTGGCTTACATTGCAGCTTCCTCCCCTTCAGACTCCTCTACATCCCCAAGAAACTGCCCCCGGAGAGCCTCTTCTGCATCCTCCCCTCTCTACATAGTGTCCTTTGGAGTGACGGGTCCCTCAGCCCACGCCAAGGATCGTATCTCAAAGTGAAATGGACAGTCCTGTGCGAGGCCTGGAGCAATGGGCACCTGGCAGATACACGCTGATTTGATGTGGGCAGTGGAGCCACAGGTTAATGAGGGTGGGCTCCCAGTTCTCTATCCCCTTCGCTGTATCTAGGAGAGAACCAGGTCACCTCGGCGGCCCCAGCCTGGTCTATGGTGGGTTCTCCCTTTATTTTAACCTCGCTCCATGCCCTTTTTAGAAAACGCTCCCGGCGAAGTACAAGGCGTGCCTTTCAAAAATGATCGGTTGATTTCACCCAGACCCGCTTACTCTAAGCTGGTAGTAAATTGCGAAGGGATCTGGTACAAGGCACCCAGACGCGAAGATTCCTCGAGTCCGTTGATGTGGCAGCCTGATGTCTCTGGGCAATTTGAAATTCACCAAGACAGAGCTCTGCTGGAAAACCACAGCAATTATATCCTCCTCTATTGTTCATTACACGTCTACGGAGGGCTGTGAATTGCCATCAGATGGCTGATGCTTTCGCCATGGAGAACTCAGGGCAGACTGACCTTTATACCACTTACAGTGTCTTTCTCTGTCTGGTCCCCCATCTATCCTGCACTTATTAACTCATCCAACAGATATTTATTGAGGGCCATCAGCTAGCTTTATTCTAGCTTCTTGGAACACCCCAATGAAGACAATGGACAAAATCCCACGCAAGACCTCCCTCGATCCTGCGCTTGCCCGCTAAGTGAGGTGGTGGTCGACACTGTTCTGTGGTGGCACTTGACTCCTGTCCAGGGCAACCTTGAGTCTGGATTCTGGAAAATGAAACCCTTAAGACACAAAGACATGGATGCCTGTGATGGAAAGACCATAGTCTGTAGAGCTGATGTTTCTGGCTCAGTCTACCTCCAACACCCTTCAGTGTAACTGTGAGGCAGGTGAATAGATTTATAAGGAAGCAGAACTTGTGTTTCCTGATGTTAAGTCCAGAATCCAGACTTTTCTACACTGTAGTGGCGGGTGTTACAGAGAAGAGAGTACCGGCCAGCCCCCAGAGGAAATGCTTTGTTTTCTTGGGGCCATGCTGGCCAAAACCAGGAGGTCAGAGTGTGCGGGGAGTCTTAGCAACATGCCATAGGGAATCACCAACAAATGCTTTGCCTAAAAAAGTTAAAAAAAAAAATGTTGGCAGGAGGTGACTAACCTTAAGGAGCAAACTCTCCAATTACCTGAAAAACTTGCCAATTAAACAGGGATTCGATATTTTTTCTGTCTCTTGGGATGCTTTTCTTCTTCTGCACAGAGATGGAAAATCACGACCAAAGGTGATGAGGTGCCCGCTCCGATCCTCAGGGAGAGGCCAAGAGTGGCCTGACTCGTCACAGGCCTGAAGCAGGCCCTTACCCACCTCACCCAGGGGTTCCCTTGCAGATGACAGGACTGGGTGACATTTGAAAGCCCAGAGCTTAGGTGTCAGTAGCAAGGAGCCCGAATGCAGAATCCATAGTTCTGTAAGTGCCTGGGATGGTTCTGGTCCCTTCTAGTCACTGTCAGCTGCCATCACGAGGCTTAAAGGTCACCTGCCTGGGGCTGTGCTTTGTTTCTAGCAGAGAGCACCTCCGGTGTTTGAGCTCTCTTTCATCTGCCACATCATTCGCAGAGACAGAGCTGCCATATCCTTTGTCCCATCTGACAGCCGGCCAACAACAGAACCCGCGAATCCTGGTTCCTGGGCAAATGGTATACCCAACAGCGAGACTCAGTGTCTAAGTGACCACGTGGACAGCTGTTTGGAATAAGAAGGTAGGAATTTGAAGCCAAGTTGCTGGTTACTTACTGATGAAAGTGGCAGGCCCTGAAAATTGAGGAAGGGAGACACATTCGCGCAAGACTTTTTTTCTATTTCAAGTTTCCTTCTTCGGCCACTTGTAGGCAGCCAGATAGAACAGCCTAAATCAACACGTGCCTCCTGTTCCTCCTGCAGTGGCTGGAACGCTGAGAAAGATGAATCTGTCTCAGAGGGTCACTTTGGTGATGCTGGTGGGCGTGACAACAAGCGCCTCGTGACAAACAGGGGAATCCCACCCACACCCGGTCAAGGAAGATCTCCCCGAGGATAACAGAAACGGACTTTGAGTTAAAACAACAGAGTTCTTCAATAAAAAGCACAAAGTCCAGTCCAAGAACAGGATCTGAAGAGCACAAAGGAAAAATATTAAGAATTAAAATGATTAAATTAAAAAGAAAACAAAACCAGAGGCCTCCTAAATTTCACACTGACGGTTGAGATGTCCAGCCTCGTAACCGGCTGCCCCAGGGTGTTGGGAGTCCTGACAAGGACTGGGGAAACCTGTCTGGAATGTTGTAGAAGGGATTTCTCCTAGCGCAGTGCTCCAACCTCTGCATCAAAACCGCACGGAGCTTGGTAAAAATGCAGGTGCCGGGGTCGTGGCCAGGAATACTGATCTGGAGTGTCAGCGGGCGGGTCCAGGAAATCTGCTGGTGATTCTTCACACACTAGGGTTCGAGAACCACTGGGTGACAGCCATGGGTCAGGGGCACGATGTCATGCTGGCTGAGATTTCATTCCACCCTTTCCCGTTCCCAATCCCTAACTCTACGAGTTGATCCAGGATGCTTTATGTCCTCCACTGTTCTTGCAATGCTCGTTTTTAAAGAGCCACATTCTCTGCGCTCATTCTTCTTCACGTTATGCGTTCTCTGCATCAGGCCTGAGTCCACCTGCCAAAACCGCATGTGGTCTGTATTTGACAAGGGTCTCTGCAATAGCACAGAGGAGCACCGTACCTTCCTCGGTGCCACCCGAATGTCCCGTTTCCACACACCGCCCCACCCCGCCCTGCTCATGTTTTGGAGAGACTTATGTACTAGGAGAGGCACGGGGTCCCAGCCTTTGCAAACACATCTGTCTCCTGGGTGTCAGAATGAGGATGGGGCACAAAGACGACGTTGCAGAGGACAGCAGGGCTGGAGGGGCGGGGTGGGGCGGGGCGGGGCCCGGAAGGGGAGGAGCCCGGGCGGCTGCCTACAGATGTAGCTGGTGCCACATGGCGATCTGCCGGCGAGGGTTCTTGAGCATCTCCTCCCAGTGGCTGCGCTCAGAGCCCGAGGCGTGCAGGCCCAGGCTGCAGAGGCCAAGGGCACAGCTCTGCCCCTCCTCATCCTGGCCCAGCACCTCCAGCTCCACGCTGGAGGCCTGCAGCAGCTCGTCGGGCAGCTCGAACATGATCATCTCATTCCATACGGGGTTGATCTTGTGCTTGGCCCGTTTTGTCTGTTTCTTCTTCAGCTTCTGTGCCTGGTGCTTTAAGGTCACCTTGACGGAGACATCTGGGGGAAAGAGAGACAGAAAGGTGAGCCTGTGGGGTGTGGACGGTCCAGGATAATGCTCTGATTGAGGGCTGGAGAGACAGGGTCCCTGGCTAAAGATGTACCCTAAGGCTCCCTCTCTCTGCACCCCCTCTGCCGGCAGCACCCTCCTCACTGGGCCACGCATTCATTCAGCAATGATTAAATGCCCACTGTGAGGCACTAGACATAGGGTTACAGCAAAACTTCCTGCCTCCGTAGAACTTAGGCCATAGTGTGGAAAACCCACGATAGTACGACACACCAAGGTGGTCACTGGGTAGCCCATGACTGGGTCAAGCTGGAACCACTACCTGCTATGAGCCCTTCCAAGAGTCTTCGTGTCCCACATCAACCCAGATTCCAGATAGTGCCTCCGATGTACCACAACTTGACCTTCAACTCAACCAGCAAAACAAAGCCATCCCCATGTCTTCATCCCCTTGGTTCTCCCTCCCAGCATTTTTGTTGATTATTAAGATAGAAGGTCTCCTGCTGATGGGTTGAGTTCTTCTCCTTTGTTGTTTTGTAAACATTACTAGAGCAGCCCGGCTTCATGTGGAGGGTGAGAGCAGACTGCCCAGGCCCCATTGGGTTCTGGGCCAATAGAGCTGCTCCCCGCCGCCTCCCCGACAGTAGCACGGGTCACAGGACAAGCCTGCATGGAACTTCGCTAGGCTCCGATGCTGAATTACGTTTTCATTAGTCAAGGTTCCCGAAGCTAATGGGAAAATAATTGTTCCTTGGTATTTATGGCGATAATTATCACCCCCATGCGGCTAGTTTGTTATTTCAGCAGATAGATTTGAGAGACAAAGTGTTGTGTCGTAATTGTCCTGACAGGAGCTGTAAAAAAAAAAAAAAAAAAAAAAAGGAGCAGGAGGCAAAGAATTGTCCGGAGGGGATGAGGAAAGGAGGCACGGAATTCTGGCCTTCAGCTGGGGGATCTGGAGGCAAGACCAGAGCTTCTGATTTCATTTGCCCAAAATTGTTTGCTCAGAGATTCTGAACACGGTGGTAATTCTTTTTTTGTGTCCTGCTATAAATACCTGGTTATTTATATCCTGCTCTGAGCACTTGGCGTGGGGTCCAGGTATCATACTGCTAACCAGTGCTGCTTTCCTGCTCCGACAAGAGAGCCTGTTTGGTCCCCAAGACTCGGGGGGCGGGTGTCTGTCTGTGCTGGGGTATCCAGAAGGAAAAACCGAGGCTCCCGGAATGTTGGAGAGAGGCTTACTTGGGTATATGGGGCACAGACGCCCTAAGCTTCAGGCCGTCTCAGCCCATGCACCCACACACCTTCTGCCAGCGCCCACACTCAGCTGGTGTGGGGGCGGCAGCTCAACAAAGACTGAGAGGAGAGAAGAGACTGGGGTTGGGTGCAGGGCACACAGGGATGGTGAGCTGAGACGGGACGACCGCCCCGCCTTCCGGACACCTGCTGGTGAGGTCAGTACAGTCCCGTGTGGGCAATGGGCTGAGCTAAGTTTCCTCTCTACAGCCCAGGTACTATGCTCTGTGGCTTCCTTGGTCCGATCCTCTGCTTCCTCTGACCCACGGGTGAGACTGGTTCTCCGCACGTGCACCTGCAGGGTCGGGAGCTCCAGGTGACTCGGACCCGGGCCCGATGAAGGGACTGGCCCGGGAGTATATGGAAATGAATGTAAGGAAGGGAGTGTAGTCTCACTCACCCTTCCCCAGGAGTGCCTTGGACTGGTTAGAATGGAGGTTCTTGGCCTTAATGAGTACAACCAGGAGGCGGTTGGCAGCCGGGAGATAGCTGATGGACAGAAGGACCTCCCCAGTTCCTGCAGACGGCTCCTGAAACAAAGAAGATGAAGGAGGGGGATTTCTCTTAGGAGTGGCTTCTGACCCATCAGCTACCGCTGAGGCTGGGGTCCCACTGGTCTTGTATCCAATAGGCATCCTAGAAACCCTTCACCCACCAATGCTGCTTTCTTGCAGAAGGGAGGAGGGCACAGAGGAATGATATGGAGTGTGAGCTTCAATAAGAGGTTTACATTTGCCACAAAATGTGATTTTCCAAATATCATATATTCAAACCTGACATATAAAACAGAATGAAGAGATGCCACTTAGGACGTGGCAGGAACAGAGGGTCAGGACCCCTTCTCATCCTTCACCTTTCCCTCCCACAAGTTCTTGGGGTATTTTTATAGAACACTAGGGTTCTAGGGGACACAATTTGAGAACCACTGCATCGACCGGTCAGGCTCCAGGGGCCGCGGAGAGGTGTGATTCATTACTCTGTTTGAGAAGATAATTCCTTCCAGCCCCTATAGGGCTGAGAGTCAATAACATGATGACAGATGCTGAGCGCAGCCCTGCTCGGTCAACAGAATGGCCAACCGTGTCAACAAAAAAGCTGGGCACGCGATGGTAGAAAGGGCACCAGAGGCCCCTGGCAATAAGTACACTCTGCGGGGGGTGGGGGTGGGCAGACGCCTCTGCGAAGCGTCCAACACACTTCGCCTCCTTTGGTGGCTTTCCAGAGTGTCTCCACTGGAATTCCGACAAGCAATTGTTTGGAATTTCAACAAATCCACCGAGGGACAAAAATGACCCAAAGAGCCCCCCCAGACCCAGGAGGCAGATGTCCGTCACAGTCCCAAGGCGGTAAAAGTGTGTACGCCCTAGCCCCGGACCACAGAGGGCTGAGAAATCCTGCCTTCCAAGCGCTGTCTGTGCTTTAACATGTGACTTCACTTCCCCAGGCCTCCAGGGCCTCATCTGTAAAATGGAGATAATAATACATCCACCCAGTGAGCCTGGGGCCCACGTGAATCGCTGTGGAACTGTCTGCTCAGAAGATCACCATCGGTCATCGAGGAAGGACAATCCGCATTTTTCGAGATGATTAAGTGGGAATATTGTTTTTGGATGAATAGGAGCCAGTGTGGGCTTTGGGAGTGAGGCAGGAGGAAGCTGGCCAGCCCTCTGCCCGGGTCACCCCTTTTCTCCAGGGTGGGGGGATGTCTGCGACATGACCCCACTGACCCCAAAGATTCAACTGGTCCTAAGTAACTAGTCACATGACAAAATGATTTGGGAGCTACCAGGGACTTTTGCAAGGGCATGAATAATAGCTGTGAAGACTATTTAAACGCTTACTGTGTGCTAGGTGCAATTGTGTTACCGATCCCGCCGAGGCTGGGGCTCCACAAAGCCCTTCCCCAGCACGTAGCCTACAGCTGACACGCAATAAATGTTTGTGAGAAAGTAGGGGGAGACATCCTGCTGAATCTTGACAATCACCCTGGCGACGCTAACTTGTTCCCATTCTGAACATAAGGTCTTGACCCTCCAGAGGGCACATCGCTGCCCGAAGTCCCGCAGCCCAAGGAAGGGAAGCAGCAAAGCGAAGCCTTAGTGGAGGTCTGGCCTGATGCCGCAGCCCAAGTTCTAACCCGGAGCTTTCCCCGATGAAGCAGCTAGGCCCAGGGACCTGTCCAGGCACCCAGAGGGATGTGCCCAGCCTCCTGGCTCCAGACCACTTCTTGGAAGTCCACGGTGGGCCTGGGCTGTAGTCACAGGACAATCTGGCTTCCGTGTCCTGCTCCCCCGAAGCCAAGCGGGAGGATCCTGGGCGCGTCAGCCTGTGAGGGGCTCGTCCCCTTCGTGCCGGGGTGCCTAGAGCCCCGGGGGTGTCCCCGTCTGTACCAGACCGACAATTTTAGCAGCCCCTGCCCCTCGGTTCTGCAGCCTCACCCTGCCCACCAACTTGCTCTTGGGCTCTCAATGAATTATCCAAGATGCCCTTGGAGATGCTCTACGATCCCGGGTGACGCCACTGTTTGGCTAAGTGTCTTCCGGCGAGAACCGGGGCACAGACGGCCCCTAGGTTAACCCATTCTGGCCTAGAGGAGAGAGGCCTCAGGGCTGTGGTCACGGAGGGCTCCACCCACCTTGTTCACCCCAGCCCACAACCCCAAGCTGGGGCCAGGGCCACCCCCTTGAATGACTGCTGTGCCCCCAGCTCCTGGCACAGGGCCTGGCACGTGCTGGAAATTGGGCAAGGTGTTCCCAGGATGAAGGGATGCGTTTTGCTCTCCTAGGGGAGTGACAGCAGGTCTGAGCCGTCTGGCTGGAAGTCCCTGAAGCCCTGGGGAGGCCCTCCCCCTCCAGAGAAAGCTGGTTTGGCAGCTGAATGGACCACAAGTGTCCGATGTTCTTCCCAGCCCTCGCTCCCCCACGCCGGGGCTGTGATTCCGCTCGGGGCCCAAATTGCACACTCATTAGGGAGCCTGCTGCAGATCAGCCTGGCTCCAGCGGAGAGTGGCTGTCAATTTTTATCAAGTGTCTGTGGCTGGGAAAGAAAGAAAAATAAGGCGAGGAGGAGATGATAGTCTAAAGGGGGCCAGCGGGGAGTGAAAGTGTCCCTCAGGAGAGGTCCCCTCGGAGGGGGGCCTCGTAGGCGGTGACCAGAGGGCAGCACAGGACTGAGTGAGCCAGACCCAGCTGGCCGGAAGGCCAAGCTGGCGGTGTCCCAGCTGGGTGACCCCAGGCCCCACCCCTGTAAATGAGTCTCGGTGTCGTTCCTGCCTAGCTGCTCTAGATAAGGACTGAAGTAAAATTCTAAGCACAGCAACAGATGAACAGAGAGTAAGTACTCAAAAATGAATGCCCTTTGTAGTATTTTTATTACTCGAGCATAGCAGTCAGCAAGTTTTCTGTAAAGGGCCGGGGAGTAAATACATGGGGTTTTGTAGGCTATGCAGTCCCCCCATAAGGCACTGATCCGCTGGTTGAGACCGGTCCCTGGAAGGCTCCCGCTAGGCTGCACTGTGGCAAACCCTTGAAGGAGGCCTCGATCCTAAAGGATCCTAAATGATCCTGATTTAGGCCTTGATGGGCTAAATAACCACATACCATCCCAAGGCCTTGACCTCTCCGACCCCTCACTGCCGGGCCTGTGAGGAATACCGGTTTGTTCTCCAAGAACCCCCGCCTGAACAGCTCAGCCTCTCGGCAGACCCTTCTCTCCCTCTCTCAGCTCCCGCAGCAGCAGAGGGGTGCGGGGAACCAGGGCTAGGGGCCCCAGAGCACTGGGCTCTGCCCCCAGCCCAGTCCGTCCTTCAAAGCCCAGCACAAACACTACTTCCCACCATGCCTTCTAGAACTCTCCATCAGAGCACTTCGGTTAGGTGTCTTAGGATTCAACCCATGTCCCATATCATCACTTGTCTGCTCCAATTTATCTCTTGGGTCTGTAAGTTCTAGGGATAAAGGCGTCCTATGTGGTGCCCATCTCCCCAGCAGTGCCTGGCACATAGGAGGGACAAAGGGCGTGTACATGAATTCAGATGGGGTATTACTGTCAGCATTAGAATCCACACACTCATAACACACTCATAACACATTTTCCACGATGGCAAGCAAGCTAGAAGCAAATCAGACGCCGGGAATTCCACAGCCTGGGCTGTGGTCTGCTGCAGCCCTCCACCCCGTCCACGACTCTCATCTTCCTTGCACGCACAGGCACGCACGCGCGCCGGGAGGGTCTGTGAAGCTTGCTGCGTGAGCGCCGGCCCAGTCCCATCACCCCAAGCTCCACCAACGGGTTTCACCTTTCCTGGAAAGACATAACCCTACCTTAACTGAAGTCTTCAGCTCACCCCACTGGGCGGCCCCCAGAGGCCCAGATGCCCCATCCAGGCCCAGGCAGAGCTCCCCGAGCACGCTGTGGCGGGAGAAGCGGTCGCAGGTCCGCAAGGTCAGGCGCAGCGTGGCTGTGGGGAGCTCCTCCTCCGCCAGGGGGAGCACCAGGCCTTCCTCCCAGGTGGTGTGCAGCTGCCGCTTCTTCAGCGACGTCTGGGCCTCCACTGTGCCGGTCCTGTTGGCCACACTGCCTTGGACGTAGCAGTCACAGCCTCCATCGTGGCCGCTGGTCACAGCTGCAGCCAGGGAAATAGTAACACAGTCGTGGGACTTCGCAAGAACTAGGGGACGGGGGCGGCTCATGCTGGCTTGGAGTGGCCGTATCCAGCTTCACGGTCATGACCCCAGGAGCACAGGAGCCCCCAGGCTGACCACCATGGCTGGAACTCCCCCGAGGTAGCCCGTGTCAGCTCATGCTGGTTCCTGGGAGAACAGGGACAGGATAGGGTCCTTCCCAGAGCCCTACCCACCTCATGACCCTGACGTGTCCCCAAGACGCCAAGACCCACGAATGGCGATGACTTCTGTGCTCCGATCCTGTTCTTGTTTGTTCTGTACCTTCAATATTTACCACACAACCATTTGTGACACACATCACTTGGCCACTACCTCTGTTGTTTTCTCATTCTGAACTCTGGTGTTTCTAATGCTTCCCAAGGTGGGCTTATTCCAGAAACTTATACCCCTGGTGCTTTTATGGCTGGCTACTCAATGATCACCTGAGAAAGGGTAGCTGACCTTTCCCAAAGAGAAGGTGAAGGACTGAGGCCACGTATCCCGCTAGTACTCTCCACCCGGCTCCAAGGGCACTGGGTTTAGTCCTGGCTTTAGCACCAATAGCGGGAGCGATCTCAGACAAGTCACCCGAGGTTGCTAGACCTCAGTTACCTAATCTGTTAAATGGGACTATTGTGAAAACCAAATGCACTCAAGGATATGAAAAGGCTAAAAAATCTTGAAAGAGAATAATAAAGAAAAACACCCCCTAAAAACATAACATTTAATACAAAAGTCTGATTTCTCCTGCTCACAGCTCCCAACTCCCAGGAGCCATAGAATGGACTATTGTTAGCTCCAATTCTTTAGCTAAGCCTCAGCTTTGTTTGCTGATGGCAAAATGAACTGTTGGGGATGGAACACCAGGGATATCGTGATCCCCTTGGAAAGACCACCCAGTTCCTGGATTACAGAAACTTTGCTGCCCATTCAGAACACCCTTCATATCCAGCACAAAGCTCCATTCAATGTCAAAGGCACCTGTGACAGAGAGAGCTAGCTAGTCACCCAAACCCCCTTTCCTCTTTCTGCTGAGCACCCACTGAGCCACACTTCCCAGGCTCCTTGGCAGTCAGTGACCATGAGTTCCAGGAGTGAGCGGGAGGGATGCATGGTCTATGCAGGTCATGGCTTTTAAGGGGGAGGCTGTTCTCTCTCCTCCTTCTCCCTCTGTTTCCACCTGCTAGATACAGATGACAAGGAGACCTGAGAGGACTGAGGGGCCCCTGATGGAAGGAGCCCGGCCTCTGAATCACCACTTGGAGTAAAGATGTTTGCTAACCAGGATTCTCCACTTTGGATGTTCTATTGGAGGAGGGGAGAACCCCACACATTTCAGGGTCTGTTGGTTACAGAGTGCTCCCTCTGCCACAGGTGCTCCCATCCCTCCCGCCCAGCTCCTCCAGGGGAGATGGGCACATGGAAGCCCGTGGAAGTCAAATAAAAGTAATACCTTCCAGACGAGTCACAAACAGTTCTGCCTTCTGCCGGTCATAGTCCACACGGTAGTGGAGTTTGGGGGCTTGGTTCCAGCTGGCGGCCTTCTCCGGGTTCCAGGTTTCCATGACACACACATCTTCAACCACACCTGTCAAGAGAGGGAAGGCCGTCACTGCCACCTCTATTAGGGTCCCATTTTCCAGATCACAGCTTTCCCATCTGCCACGTACACCATGAATGCAAACTGAAAGCTCCATAACTGGGGGGCCAAATTGTGGTGGCCACACCAGGGTGACACCTGTGGTCCCAGGATGACATTTTGAAGGACTGTCGCCACCCAGTGGGCAAGACTCAGGCTTTGGTGTCACACCTTGTTGCCTTGTAATAGTTATGTGACCCTGGACTTCTCAGTTTCCTCATCTTTACCATGGGAATGATCATAGTTCCTCCTTCCTAGAGTTACTTGCACGAAATGAAATAAAGTGGGGAAAGTACTTGGCCCAGGACTCAGCCCCTGGTGAACTTTCGAGAAGGGAAACTGTCAGAGCATGTGTGGTCCAGGCACCCTGCTTCAGGCAAACCAAGCTCAGGTCTCCAGCTCCGCGTCTCCTGGAGTCTCATCCTTGCTCTGCAGGAGTTCACGGATAGAGATCAATGTGAGAGAAATGAATCAGGAGGAGATGCTGGGGGCAAGGTCAGGGCTTGTGGACGTGACTTCAGTGCAGGTGCAATAAATGCTTGTGGAACCAATGAATGACCGCAGCTTTATTTCAGACGTTCCTAAACCCACCAAGATTGCTCACTTGGCCTTCATTGCACTGGAGCCAAACATCTGGAAGACTGCCATCACTCAAACACACTCCAAGAATTAGAGGTTCCAGCAGCTGTAGCAGACGCCACTTGAGGCAGATAGGAATTTAAAAAATTTTGATTTTCAGAACAAATTTAGAGAGTAGCTACTTGAAGGACCATTGAACTTCCTAAATGAAGTTCCTCGCTATGAGGTTCGTGCAAGTGGTGAACAATTCCCCTGATGTCTAAGTCAGGAACAGATTGACCAGGCTGTGAGCAACGCGTAAAGTGAGACCAACACACACACAGGACCCATGTGGCTTCTGAGGGTCCTACACAGAGGAACACAGCAGGGTCAGGGACAGAAAGGGCCGGCCTGGCACCCAGAGCTCTCTGCTCTCAGACAACCTTAGCCTTCAATTTCAAAACCAAACCAAAACCAAAACAAAGCCAGCATCACTTGGAAATGCGGAATGGATTCAGCTTCTAGAAGCAGGACGCTGAGCCCCACGGGGGGTGCTGGGGATCATTGCGGGTGGGAGTAGGACATGTTCAGCATCCCAGAGACAACATCCAATTGATCTGGCATCTCCCTCTGTGGCACACCCATGCCTGTGGTCAATATTTGCTGAAGAATTAATTCCTGATAGCTTTCTGTAGGGCTGGTGTTTGGCTTCTGGGGGGAGAAAGAAAAAGAGGAATGATGACCAAGAGAAGATGAGCTAATGCTCTGAATTTTTCAAAGTTCCAGACTCTGACATCCTCTCCTGTTCTTCCTGGTGGAAAGCATCCAATCCTGGCTTCATCTGGGCTTTGAGAAATTAGGACTCCAACCATCCACCCTCAAGGCTCCTCATACAAGCTCTTCCCCACCCTCCAAGTGTAAGCTCTTGAGTCCTCAATGGGTCTGTTTTCGTCTATTTAAAATGTAGGTCTCTCAGGGCACCTGGGTGGCTCAGTCGGTTAAGCCTCTGCCTTCGGCTCAGGTCATGATCTCAAGGCCCTGGGATCGAGCCCTGCATCGGGCTCTCTGGCCAGCAGGGAGTCTTCTTCTTCCTCTTCCTCTGCCCCCCACCCCGCTCATGCTTTTCTCTCTCTCCCTCAAATAAATAAATTTTTAAAAAATCTCTAAAATAAAAATAAAATGTAGGCTGGAGGCTAAAAGTGGAGCAGCTTCGTTCATACCACAGGCACTATGTGAATTTGTTCTTGAAGAAATGCCGGACTAATCACTGTGGTCCTGGGTGGGTTTTGGAGGGGGGTGCTGTCCACTGGCCAGAATGAAATACAGTTGGACCCAGGCCAGAAGATGCATAAAAATCGGGGTCAATGCCAGAATCAGTTCACTGATTCCTCTTCCACCATCTCTGTCTCCAACTACACAAACAAAATCCCCAAACCACACAACAACCATTCTCCTGGCTGTATTTCTTGCCTCCTTGTGAAAGCCTGCGTGCTCCTTTGGTTTAAGGATGGTGTCTGCTTTGCGTACCTGCCCCAGTGCCCAGCATAGCGCCGTACCCCTGAAGGTGTTACATCTTGAAGTCCACATTGATGAGAAGGAGAAGAGGAACACCATAGTAACAGTGTGCTGTGATTATGTCCTTTGTGCCACTCCCTGGGCTGAACACTTTACACACATTATTTTATTTACACTGCACAACAAGCCTATGGGGCAGATGAAAGTGCAGTCCCATTTTATGTATGAGGAAACTGAGGCCCAGAGAGGTTAGCAACATGACCAAGGCCACCCAACGAGTACATGAGAACTGAACCCATGACTCTGAAAGCCTGTGATCTAATCATTAATCAGGACTTCTCTACAGACTTGAAAAGGACTCTCCATTGCCCGGTGGGAAGCTGGAGGCCCTGGAGGGAGGCACTGTAGCAACATATCTGGGAGAATAAAGCACTGTGGTTCCAAGGCCCCGGGCCCACCTGCTTGCCCAGGGCCAAAAGCTACGGACTGACGCTGGGGCTGGGCTAGGCCCAGCATCTACAGGGACGCCGCTAGACCCGCCCCCCAGAGTGCCACCTGGTGGGGAACCAAGGGCAGGAGACCCCTACCGTTCTGAGGAAGGATGAACAGCTCCTCCGTGACCTGCCTCTTGAGGCGGCTGTCCTTTGGGGCCTGGGGGCTGGCAGGGACAGCGGGTTCCTCCGTGGTCCTCAGAGTATAGTCTGCATAGTTGATGACCTCCGGGGCTGTGACAGCTGGCCTGGGTCCGTAGATGTCTGGGAACTTGAGGAGGGCTCGGGGCTGCACGGGCTCCGTGGACTTTTTAACATTGAACTGCAAACACACATCACTCTGCTTAGTCCATTAGAGGACCTCCCACCTGCGTGCCACCCACAGAAAGGAGACACTATGACCTGATCTGTCACGAGGGGCAGAGTGAGGCTTGTGGTCCCTTTCTGCTCCAAGGCGAGGCACCCCAGAAGTCGAAATGTCACCTCCAACCCCACCAGAATCCATGACATCATGAGCGGTGGCAGGGCCCAGTGAGATTTGGGCCCTGTTCAACCATCCCTCCTTCCCCTGATCCTTGTCCTCTGCTGAGCCCCCAGGGGTTATCCCCCGGGCCACTTGTCTCTGGTCGGTTCCCACTCCCTCTTCCACCCAGTGGCTCAGAAGGGCCAGGGGTCTCACCACACTTTGAACAAAATCCAAACTTCCAGCAGTGACCTTCAAGCACTTGCCCCACCCAGCCCCACTAACCTTTCTGATGTCCCAGAATTCTCCCTTTGCACCCCTCCAGCCACTGACCTCCCTGCTTCTCAGATAGGCTGAACTCTTTCTGGGTCTGATTTCCTGGCCCCAACCCATCCCCCAGAAACCACCCCTTCCCTACCTGCTGTGAATTAAGTCCCTCCACCATGCCTGTCCCCTCCCTTTCCCCACATCATGCTCTTGGCTGGATAGGCTTGAGCTCACTCTATATTGTTGTAGTCATAGGTTGGCCTGTTTGTGGCCAATCCTGTGTGAGCCCTGTAAGCCCAGGGATCATGCATGTCTTGTCTTGCTCCTTCTGTGTCCCCAGTGCCCGCAGTGCCTGCTCAAAGGGAGTATGTAATACAAAACTCTGGCTAGGGCTGCCATATTTAGTTGCATGGTTTGTGCACTGCACAAAGGAGCTTAGATGAGGGGCAATGGGGGTCAAAATGCAGTCTGTGCACCACTTGCCCAGCTGTGTGCCCTGAGGTGGGAGCTTAGTCCCCCTGGAGTAAAGGGCATCTTTTTCCTTACACAAAGGCCCGCGTGCTTGTGAAGCTTGAAGTCTGCAGGGCTGCCTCACACAGACAGGTGGAATCTTCATCCCTCCCTTAGGGACTGAGATATCTTCTACCGGAGGGATTCAGACTTATATACCAGGCAGCAATATCAGAGGTCTGCCAGTCTCAGGGAAATCAGGGACTGAGGACTGGACCTGGATCTCAACATGCTGGCTGGGTACCCCACAATGTAGCCCTCAAGTTGGGTCAGGTACGGAGCCATGGCAGCATCCCCCAAGAAGCCTCCTACTCCCCTGTGCTGGCCCTCCTGTCTCTCCCCTTTCTGTGGCTGCTAGAGGGGCCAGTCAGGGGTCAAGACTGCTCTCTCCAGTGACAGGAGTGACCAGGGACTGGGGCGTGGGGCCTAGGGGAGGGCTGGGGTGAGGCAGTCCTGCAGAGGGTCAGCGCTGACAAGTTCACACACACTATTTCAAAGCATGTGTTCACAGTGTTTGCACACTCTGCATTCCACTACCCTGGGACAAATCCTGGACATTATGCCTTCACTGACACTCTGTCCTGGACCATTCTCAAGGGAGGCTAGACCTTGGGGACAAGGGATTCATAACTGTCTGGATAACAGATGAGGAGATCACCAGGGCTCCCAGGGGCCAGAGGCAGGAGCTGGTGTCTCCTCGCCACCGTGTGGGTCATGGTGGTCCTTTCTCTCCCAACACCCTAAGGGACTTAGGGGGTTAAAAACACTTTATTCCTCTCTCGGAAACACTGCCCAGTGGACGATAGTACAACCAAATGAGGGCACCACCATCCCGATCTCTGCTGGGTGTGCCTGCCACGGTGGGGCTCGAAAAGCATTTCTGACCTCAGTGCAACGAAGCTTCCCACGAGCAGACAGTGGGGGGGTGGCAGGATTATACCTAGACCAGCCTGGCCCAGAGCCCCTGTCACTGTGGCCCCGGATCCCCTCCCTGCCTTCAAGTCTTTGCCAGGCCCAACACCCACCCATCAGAAACATGTGTCACCCTTACACGTCGTGACGAGTCCCCCACAGAGAGACCCGTATGATCTGCAAAATCAGGTCCCCCCTCACACCCTCACCCCACTGACTGTGTCACTGGGCACCAAGGGGCCTGGCTCCTGGTGCTGACCCGACCTCCAGAGCCAAGCAGCTCTTGGCAGGTCATTTCACCTCTCTGAGGTGTCCCCTCAAAGGACAGGTGATTTCTAGGCGGGTGCCACTCCTACATTCTGACCTCTGAGGACGTAGGAGACACAGCTCTTTATTTGCAGGTACAGGTGATCTGGGGAGCTGGTCACTCACTGGAGAGTAAATAACAGGTGTATTTGGCCTTTGGGGACAGCAGTTCCAGAAGCGGGGGCGGCAGGCAGTCTGTGTAGGTGTCTGTGGAGGGGAGGGGGTGGGAGCTGACGGTGCGTGCACAGGGCAAGCAGGGGTCTGGGAGGCCAGGGAGGGCATTAGGGAGGAGCCAGGGCATGAGCTAGACTTGAAGGAGGGGCGGATTGGAAAGCAGGGTGGCGAGTGGGGAGGGGACGGGGTGGTGGCGGGGGGGCTGCCCTCCTGACTGGGGCAACGACTGATGTCCCCACATCTTTTTATCCTCCACAAAGTGGCGCCCACCTCCAACATTTCATCCAAGTCTGGGTTATCCTTATTATACTATTGTACAACAAGGAAAAGGGCTTGAGGAAGTTCAAGGTCATATCATTGACAAGTGGTATATAGTTCAGCCTCCAGATATTTTGACACCAAATTTGCGTCACTTCCACAGCCCTGCAGCTGCTTCTCTAAAAAAAAAAAGTCCATGTCTGTCTTGGATGCTGGATGCTGAGCAGCGACAGCCCCTGCTGCTCCCTCCTGTTCCTCAGCGCAAAGGCTTCCCACTGGCCGCTGGACACCCAGCCCCTTCTTGGAGCCACCCTGTTGTCACTTGTTGGGTCCAGAACTAAGGTTGTTTGGCTGGTTTGGGGGATACTTTTGTAGTTTCATATTTGATTTCATCCCAGTTCAATCACTTCAGAAGAGGGTTATGTTGATGGATTTCCAGCTGAATCAGATTTGGCTCATTCTGCATTTTTCATGGGAAAATAATCATTGGGCTCAATTCTGAGTGAGGTTCGCTCTGCGTTGCCTCCAGTCTCTGCAAGGCCTGGGTCGGCCTTCCTCCCTACTCACTGGGTCTTCATTTGTGTGCCCCTGAAGAGCTCAGGAGCCTCTGATAAGAGCTTAAAATGCAGCTCCAGGGCACATAGTTGGGGTTTTCTTGGGTGTCCACCAATATCCATCCTCTCCATGCTGCCCTTCCTCCAGATCGCCAGGTTTTCTGAGTCCCACCGCAGGCCCAGCAGTGGGGTGGCGGCGGGTGGGGACCTGTTTAGCCTAATCCTATCAGGTCTTGGGTGCTGTTCCCACCACAGGAGTTGGTGCCTGTCCTGGAATGCCAACCCAGACAGAATGGAAGGACTTGCATTTCACAATGGTGGAAGAGATTCTCTCCCCAGCCGGACAGGAAGCCTGTGGCCCTGTCTGGCAACTATGAGATGAGCCAGTCTTAGAACAAAGTTGACATGGTGGACAGCAGGGTGGAGAGAAAAAAGGAAACTCTCTCTGGGGACAGTGTCCTCAAGCCACTGAACCAGCCAAGCCTGGTGTCCCACCTCTGCACCGGTGGTCACACAAGCAATATTGTTCTTCTTGATTATTCGAGTTGGGATCGGCGTCTTTGGGATTTGCAGCCAGGAGCCTCCAGAACTGAGGCACACTGCGTTGTTCTTGAACATCCCAGGACACCACTGCCTCTGGTAAGAGGCCATTCCCGCTTCCTGAATGTCTCGGCATCCAGCTGATATAAGATCCCGTGTGGCGAGGGCTCCCCGAAGAGGAGAGTGATTCATGGGCCTTCACTGGGCTGAGAGCAGAGTCTGATGGCTGCTACATGACTCTCTCCAAGTAGGAAAAGCAGCGGCTGATTGCCTCTCTTGTCCTCTCGTCCAACCTTATTTACTGCCTTTCAAAAGTCTGGTTCTGCCTCATCTTTCAAGGACATCTATGTTTCCTCTTTTAACAGCTGGAACTTCAGTGCCCAAGAAGCAGAAAAGAGGTTTGGGAGTGAGGGAGGGGGGTGAGTGGGGGGCAAGGTAGAATGGCCGGGAGGAGGGAGGCTCCCCGGGTGGGGGAAGCAGACTCCCAGAGAAGGGCCCATGTTAGAGCCTAACCCTGCAAGGCATGAGGGACAGGATTTGGAAGTGCGGATCCTTCCCCCACTGTCCCTTGAACTCAGGGTGGAAATATGGGCACCAACTGAATCAGGGAGTGTTTCCGGGGACACAGACATTCAACAATGAGGGAAACACCCACCTGTGCTGGCATGACCGGTACGGAGCCAGGAGGCCCCTCTGATGGGTCTCTGCACATTGTCCTGGCCTCGCCTGTCTCCGGGGCCTCGGGCCCCTTGCTCCTGCCTGGAGTGGACTCTGAGCAGCTTCACCATGCTCATGTCCATCCCACTCCCCTCTTGCCACCTGTCGTGGGGTCTCTCAGGGGCAGCTGAGGTGCGTGAGACACCCAGGGACACTCTGGACCCACCCAAGGACAACCCTGATTTGCCAAGACTTAACACTTCATGGGGTAGGGGGCCAGGGTTGGGCAGGGGGGCTTGACCATAGGGAGCTGGAAGCCAGACCTGAGTTCTTCCCCTCTCCACCTGCCTGCCCCTCCCAAAAGTATCTTCAGTCACCTCTGGGAAGATGCCACCTCCGACAATCGTCCCAATGCCAGGGGGTGGCCCGGCTCCGTGACGCCCCCTGTGTGTGGCCTCCTCCCCCTCCCTCCTGTGCCCCTTCATACTTCCTGCTGAAGAGCCGGACAGAGGCCTCCAGGCAGGCTCAGCTCTCCCTCATCCAGGCTAAGACAGATGGTGGGGGGAGGGAGGGGCGAGCCTTCATTTAATGAACAAATATTTATTGAGCCCTACTACAGGCCAGGTCCTATGCTAAGTGTCAGGAACACAGAAGTGAGCAAGACAGATGCTGTCCTTCCCTTATGGGGCCTGTGTGGGAAAAAGAGAAATTAATTATGCAGCTAATGATCTGTAAACAAACGCTTAACCTTACCAGAGACGTCAGGCAACCCCTTTCGTGACATGATTGATTTTTTTCACCTCAAGGCTGTTTATTACATTGGGCTCTTGAGCTAGGGCGTCTGTCTTCGAGCATCCCAGCACCCAGGAAGGTACGGGTGGGCGAAGCAGACTCCGGGTGGGAAAGGGGACAGATGGCTTCTTCCCTTTCACTTGAATTTAAAAAAGGAGAGGACAGAGGGGGAGAGAGTCGGACACAGGGCATTTGGAGCATGTCAAACACAGGCCACTGTGGCTAGGGTCCGCAACCAAGAAGAGCAAAGCGCCCTCCTCCAGCGGTGCTAGAGGAAGGAACCTGCCAGCTTCCGTCCCTCTGGCCCCTGATGCTGGTAATGATGCACACTGACATGCAGCCCAGAGTTGGAAATGGAGCCTGGGGGTCAGGTGTTCAAGCTTTGGAACAAGACAGCGCAGCTGGAGCCCACGTTCTGCCAATTACTTGCTATATGATCCTGGGTCTGATTCATGAACCTCTCTGTGCCCCCAGTTTCTTCATTTGTAAAATGGGGTTGCTGACAACAACACACCAATTTCCTGGGGTTGGATGTAGGATTAACTAAGTGAACCGGGCTAAAGCTTTCAGCACAGAGATGAGCATTACAACCCCTCAACAAATGTTGGAAATACCCATTTGACCTTGAGGTCTAGACTAGTGCTACGAGAAGTAGGGCTCACGCACTGGGTCTGCCCATGAACTCTTTTGTGATGAGAAGAGTGAATGTTAAAATGAAATAAAACCGTTTCTTCTCCCCCAGATGGTGTGAGAAACTCTGGTGGAGACCAAGCTGTGGTCCGACAGGCAGGTGGCCTGACAGGGGCCTCCCGGGCCCCTCACCTCTGAGTGTGGGCTGGACTTCGTGACTTCCTTCTGGTGAAGAGGATATGTGATGAGATATCACAAGGGAGATGAGCTTGCAAGAGAATTAGATTTCATCTTGTCTGCTCCCTCTGACAAGCAGGCTGTGATGTTGAGAGCTGCCCAGGGAGCCTGGAGAGCCCTGGCTGGCAAGGGGGGGCAGAGCAGCCCATGAGGAATGGAATCCTGCCAACAATTTGGAAGTAGATCCTGCCCCAGTCAGACCTTGAGATGACCGCAGCTCTGGACGACCCAACTATGTCAGGACCAGATTTCTGACCCTAAGGCACTGTGACCTGGTGTTATTTTTTTTTTTTTAAGATTTTATTTATTCATTCGACAGAGAGAGATCACAAGTAGGCAGAGAGGCAGACAGAGAGAGAGAGAGGAGGAAGCAGGCTCCCCACCAAGGAGAGAGCCCAATGCGGGGCTCGATCCCAGGACCCCGGGATCATGACCTGAGCCGAAGGCAGAGGCTTTAACCCTCTGAGCCACCCAGGCGCCCCGACCTGGTGTTATTTTAAGCCACTAATTTGGCAGATGATTTGTTAGGTGGCACTAGAAAACTAATACATCAGTTTGGGAGAATTTTCCAAGAAGGCATAAAAAATAGAGCAATTACTACACACCCACTACAATGGCTAAAATGAAACAGAGTGGTAACACCAAGGACGGACAAGGATGGGAGACAATGGGAACGTTCATACATTGCTCTGAAGGGAAAATAGGAAACCACTTTGGACGACTGGGAGTTTCGGACATAGTAAACTCCTCTCTACCCTGTGGCCCAACAAATGTTCTCCTGGGTATTCATCCAAGGGCAATGAAAATATATGTTTACACAAAGGCCTTCGCCATGAATACTGGTAGTAACTTCACTCGTCCTGGCCCCACACTGACATCAGCCCACGTGTCCATCAACACGAAAATGGATAAGTAAATTGTGGCCCGTTTTCATGATGGAATACTCTTCAAAAATAAAAAGAAATGAATTCTGTGTATGCTCAACAACAGAGAAAAATCACCAAAATGTGCTGAAAGAAAGAAGGCACCATACGTAAGAATACACACCATATCATTCAATTTCTATTACTAGTGCTTAACTCAGGAGACACTTGGCAATGTCTGGAGACATTTTTGCTTGTTATAATGGGCAGGTGGAGGCTGTTCCTGGATGGAAGCCAGGAATGCCGCCAGCCATCCTCCCATGCCCAGGACAGGTCTCTACGATGAAGACTTAGCCAACCCAAAATGTGGGTAGTGCCGATTGAGAAACATTGATTTACAAGAAGTTTTAAAACAGGTAAAACTAATCCATGGTGATAGAAATCAGAAGAGTGGGTGCTTCCGGGAGAAGCCAGTGGTAAGGGGCATGTCAGAGGTGTGGTGATAGCCTACGGGATAAATATTTGTCAAAACGGATGAAGCCATACACTTACAATATGTACATTTTCACTGCATGTGAACTGTACCCCACTAATAATTTAGACAGAGGTGAACACACACTCATACCTTGATCCAACCTGCTGCGTTAGGCTTTCTGAGATGGGCATAAGAATCTGAATGTTCAGGGGGCGCCTGGGTGGCTCAGTCAGTTAAACATCTGCCTTCGGCTCAGGTCATGATCCCAAGGTCCTGGGATCGAGCCCCACATTGGGCTCCCTGCTCTGCAGGGAGTCTGCTTCTCCCTCTCCCTCTGCCTGCCACTCCCCCTGCTTATATTCTCTTTCAGTCAAATAAATGAATAAATTCTTTGACCAAAAGAATCTGAGTGTTCAGCAATTGTCACAAGTGATTCCTGCGTACAGCCCACTCAGAACTGTCTGTGGACTTACATTTAGGACCCTCTGGTCTCTGGATCAGCATTTCTCAAACTTTCCCTCCAAAACAGCTCCAGAGGGAGAGAAAGGTAACACATACTCTAGAGATAGGGAAGTCTTCTGAAGCAATTGGGAAACTTTCTTGAAATCTCCAGTGCTATCATTAAAATTCATGTGAGCCTTTGGATTTGGCACCACGGGGCCGTTTTAGGACAGAAATGTTTTAAATGATCACCAAGAAGGAAAATTTGCTCTTGTGTATTTTGTGACTTGAGAAATTTCCCAGGATGCTGGTTCTGCCTCCAGCACACTCACACATGTGCACGCTCTCACACATGCTCACACTCACACACACACTCACTCTCTCCCCTAAAGGAGAAGTAGGATTCTCTCCCTAATGTCTGGACAATGGGCAGTAAGTCCATTAGGTTGAGCTAAGAGTTCACAGAACTCTTCATTTTGCCACTAGGGAAGAACACACTCCTGGAGGCTGTGTCTGGGAGTGGAAAGTCCTTCCAGCCATATAGATAACACCACCAGAGAGAATTTGGGGTGCAGCCATAGGGGCTCTTGACCAGCCCAAAGCCTTGATCCCCCCTGCCCATTCCCTCTAGAGAACAACCTGGCACATACCCACAACCGTTGAAGCTTCACAATCAACAGGCTGATTGTTAATCTCCCTGTATTGGTCAGGCGAGCCCTACTGCTGTGTAACAAAGAGCCCCCACATCTAAATGACTGAGCACAATGAAAGCTGATTTCTTACGGTCTTAAAGGGTCTACTGGCTCTTCCCCAAACTCAAGAGTCCCAGCCTCTTTCATCTTGCGGTTCTGCCCTGTGTCCTGCACTACTTGGATAGGAGCTCCCTGAATCTCCCACAATGACCCTATCAGGAAGAACTCCTAGGACCAATCCCATTCTCCAGATAGGATGTACCACCAGATAGTAAGTGGTCGGGCCTCGATGCAAACCCAGGCAGACTCACTCCAGAGTCTGACACTGAACCACTCTGCTCTGCTTCCGGCCACTTTCTTAATCTCCTCTCATGTCCAGTCATATTTTACCAAAGCTCACTGGTGTTTTCCTGCCACGGAGATTGATGCCCGGGCCACTGGGTGGCCCGACCATCCCAACTCTGCCCCTTTAGGCAGAGGAACAGGGCTGGAAGCACTGCTCCCTGCACTTGGATGTGCATAATTCCCACCTGCAGAAGTGAGAAATCCCGATTTTTCTGAAACCCCCAGGCCCAGGGGTTTGATTCAGAGGGGGTAGGTAGTGCCTGGGAACTTACATGTCTGTGAAGCTCCCCAGCATGACTGTAATGGGGGTGGTACCTGTGGCCCACATGGGAACACCCTGATTTCGTAAAGGTCCCAGAAATCAAGGCAGCATAGGTGTAGAAATGCCCTCTTGTGCGGTGAGCCGTTCCTGGGCACAACCTCCCCGTCTCTCAGCAAGTCCCCTCGGCTCCCGGCTCCCTGATTACTTGTCCCGTAGATCTCCCACCCCAGGGGATTGCTTGTACCAGATTTCTACGTCTTAGAGGCTTATGGGCAAATCCACAGGGTCAGGCCCCAAGGAAGGGTGTACTCTGGGGGGAGGGGCACACTTCCAGCTGCAAGGTTGAAATTCACTTTGAAGGAGCAGCTTGTCTTCAGGTCCAGGCACCACACAGGGTTTCCATGGCAACTCAGCCACCGCTCCATCTTTCAAGATCCCTCCCAACACTTCCTCCTCTGTTTATTGCAAGTCTGTGTCCCCAATCCCTTTTCAACTCCCACTCCCTTGGGACTCACCTGCTACTTTCTTTCCCCTTCTTTGTTATTTTAAAATCTAAAAAGGCTAGTTTGTAGTTCACCCAGGACACTCCCTGACCCCTGGCTGGTACCTAATGCAACAGATGGGGAGCTGCAACAGACAAGGGGGTTTGTCGGTGAATTAGCCTTGTTGTGAGTTGGGTCATTGTGCCTCTCGACCGGGCAAGAATGACACCCAAGTGAAAACGGCAGCCAGCCCAGTGTCAACCCTCTCTCTGCTGGTCGCCATTCATCCAATCATTTGTTCAACATCTATGAAATCTCTAGAGGCTGGTCAGCTGCAGGAACAACACTGTCCGGTCACTTCCCTTATAGATTGAGCATCACCAGGGAAGGAGAAAGCAAGAAGTCACTGGATGCAAAAAAGGCAATCTCACGGACAGATGGGAATGGGGGGGTAGGGGTGGGGAAGGAGAAGTGGTGTCCACTTAGAATGTGAGGGTCAGGAAAAGGCTTTAAATTATTAAGCTAAAATTGGTGGGCAAAATCCCTCTCTAGCATTAATCACATGTTGGATACAGGTGTAAGTGGTTTACTTGGAGGGTTCCATTTAAACCTCACAGCCTCCTGAAGGAGGTGTTATTTATTAACCCCGCCTTACAGAGGAGGACACTGAGGCACAGAGGATGAACGTCTGAAGTCCCACAGTTATCTGATGCAGAGCTGGCATTCGAACCCAGCACGTGGCCATGGAGCCTACAGGCTTTATAGCTTGACCATGACCTTCCCTTCCTGGGTCAAACCAAGGAACCAAAGATAAAATAGTCTATTTTCTTTCCAAGGTGTTGGGTGGTTCTCTAAGGAGAAGCCACCGGGGCCAGCGGGAGGATGTCCCACCTCTGCCCTCTGACCCCATCTAGCTGTTCATTCATTCCATCAATCACTGTTTGAGACTGAGAACCTGATGTGAAGGAGCCCACAACCCACACTGGTCCTGGTACTCACACACTGTGTGTGGAGGGAGGAGTGGGCAGTGGAGTTCGTATAATAATAAGCGTATATTTATGAGATCAGCAGTGGAAGACAGAGTCTAGGGGAGCACATCACATCACCTGGGGGCGGATCTCAGGGTGGGTGGTGTGCATTGAAGGGAGGAGATTTTCAGGAAGATCCTGAGGCTCTGACTTTGGGTTGGGTGCTCCCTAAAGTAGGAGCAGCAGTTTGACGGTGGAGACATAGGAGAAGGACATTCTGGACCGAGGCTGTGGCTTGAAACTCTACAGTGTGTGCAGAGAACAGTGGGGACAACTAAAGCTTAAAGCCCTGCGTGAGCAGAGGAGGGACAGGGCGTATTGCCATTCTCCCAACATTCCCAGCATAAACAGAATTCAAAAAACAAAACCATTCTGTGGGACCGAAAGCCACAAAATAGCAAGACCATGCCTAGAGACTTCCTTCTCCTAGGGGGTCCCCCCAACTAGTTGACTTCGTTAGTGAATCACAATGGCTGAAAGAGCAATATGGCCGCCGCCCCTGGACCACGGCCTGCGTGCCAGACGCTCCTTGAAGAGCTACAGACTTTGCCTCACATAACGTTATAGATAAGGGCCTAATAATTCCCCTACTGTACACCCTCATATTAATAAAGAAAAACAGCCTAATTCTTTATGAACGAGGAAACTGGGGCTCAGGGAGTTTGAACCATGTCCAAGATCCTACAGTTAGTTAATGTATGACTGCTCTGGACTTGGAAGCCAAGTCCCCTGAAAGCCCCAAAGCCAAGCTGCTGACCACAACACACCACAACATGGCTCCCTGGGGGGGGTCGTCTCTGGATACCATCCATAAACAGGTGGAAACGGAGACTCCTGTGAGTTGCTGCTAATTGGCTGGCAGGTGCCGCATCATTAGACTGATAACCCCACCCCCACCTCCCCACCCTGTCGTCTGGGATTTTTTTAATGAAGTGTCTGGATCTTTGGGCAGCAGCTTTGTTACCGCTCTCAGTCTTGAATACAGGTTTGACGTTCTTTGTGCCGAAAATGTGTCTCGTTTGCAACAGGAGCCAAGACAACGGCAAGACTATGTTGTAAGCTCATCGGCATCCGTCATAAGTGTTGTCTCGAAGCCAGGATGTTTAAAGGTCAGAGAAAATCCCTCAGTCCAGTAGCCTGGGGCCCAAACTCAGTCTTGACACCCCATCCAGCCCATCCTTATCTGCCATGTCCAGCTGCCATAGCAGGGCTGTGGCTAGTGGGGCGGGCCAATGGGATTGACTCTGCGCACAATCTCAGCCAGCCTTTAACCGTCAGCACTTGCCCCCTACACCCACTGTATTGGTTTCCCCGGGGCCTTCAAAATCTTTCTGCGAAACCACGTCCATGTATAGAAAGAAAATCTCAGTCCTGCATCATCAAAAATTTCCATAGCATGAGAACACAGATGTTTACTATTGGTCAACTGTCCGTTTGAATGCTTAAGATATATTTTTTTTCAGTTTCTTATCTCTGGGTGCCTCGTCTCTAATGTTCGAACGTCATTTTGGCATGGGAGACTGAGAAATCTCATTAGAGGCCAGTTCCCTTGACTTTGAATTCAGGATCTTCTTTCAGGACAGCTATAGGATTTTTTTGATTCTATGATGCTTGACGATTGATGAAACTATTGACAAAGGAAGCAGTGTTTAACCTTGTCGTTAAGCTGATACATTACGAATGGGAGCGAAGGTCCTGAAATCTGATATTTTTTCCCCCACTTACAAAATCAGAGCACATTCAAGGTTATTCTCATAATACCTCCTTCACACATTTGCATTCTGATAAGCTTTTCTTAGCGAGAGAGAAAGGAGGTAAATTCTGTAAAAGCCTTGCGCGTGGATGTCATCCATCACACGTGACACTGTGCAGAACACACGTGCAGAGAACAACTAAGAGAAGACATCCGTCCACTTCTGGCCAGACACTTGGAAAGCACCTCATTTTCCAACCCGGTGGTTTAAAAAACAGCCAAGTTGTAAAGCACGGCTTCAGAACAGGACAGTGGCTGTTTCACCAGATCCTCCTTACATTTTGGTTTGAAGCCCGAACCCTCCAGTTTCTCGCCAACAACACAGAAATCCATACATGCTGTTGCCCACTAACTCTGGACTCACCCACCCTTAAAACCAACGCCAGATACATGAATAAGTCCCTGCCCTCAGGAAGTTTACTACGCCCTGGTGGAGACGAGATATCTCATATATGGGAAAGACAAGCCCTCATGCGAGAACTCTCCTGTGTCTGGGGCAGACAGAACCAATCAGCTAAAGACTTCTTTAACTTCCCTGCTCAGACAGGGCCTGTTGCGCTCAGGGCTTGAGGAAGCCACTAGAAAGGAATAAGAATTGGTATGTAAGATGAAAGCTATATGCTCTCTGCTTTCCCTGATACAGACATATAAAAAGATCAGAGTTTGATTGAATCCCCATGATTCTCAAAGGACCATACGTCTAGACTGTGCAAAAGACTATAGAGGAGGTCCTCATCATTTCTTAACAGAGAAGGCTTCCTGCAAGAGGGGCTTCAGCCCAATGTTCAAGGAAAACTATGGACAGGAGAGGCAGGGGTAGCTCAGATGGAGAGAGAGGAAAGATGCGGGCAGAGGGGGTGCATATCCGGGGCCCTGGGAGTCTGGCAAACCAGCTGAAGAGAAAGATTGGGATTAGAGAAATGGATTTGCAAAGGAATGGTGAGGTCCGGCCGTGAAGGGTCTTGAATACCCAGCAACAGATTTTGAATTCTAGTTTCTAAAAGAGTGGAGAGACGCAGACAGTTAGTGAATAGGAGAACGATAGGAGCTCTATGTGCAGTAAAATCAGACTAGCAGGTGTGTGCCAGAGGGACTGGAGGTGAGAAGGCCAGCCTAGAGCCCGGTGAGAGGAAGCGAGGGGCTGGGCTGGGCTATACCTGTCCCGATGAGAGAGGAAAGCTACATGTGAGACACGTTCCCAAGGAAGATTTGACAGTGTTCACGGGTGGAGCGGCATGTAGGCAGAGGGAGGAGTCTGAGAGAGCTGCATTAAGGGAAAGGCACACCCATCTCTACCCGGCAGGGCTCTTTTCCTGAAAAAGCATCGTTTCTGAGGGTCACTAAAGGTCTACAGCCACAGAGATGGTTGCGCAACAGATCATTTCTTCCGTGTGACTTTTGTTTGAGATTTTAAGAGATTTTGTAAGAGATTGCAAGGCACAGCCACCAAAGAGCTGCTTCTGACATTGACCTCCTGGTGGCCATCTGGGCGACCCAGAGCCACGGAGGATCAGGCAGCTGCTGACTTTTAAATGGGCTGCCCACCCAGTGGATTTCCCTTCTGCATCACACAGCCGACATCCCAACGGGCTACTGACTATCATAAACATAGGATTTGATGATGGAAGGTCAGTAAAACTAGAGGGTCTGGCTCCAAGTTACTATGAATGTCAAAGAGTTTTCCTCGGCTCATGTCAGACTTCTTGAAATGAGAAAAACAGCTGAAATTTCCTCCCCGCATGAGCTCCAAGATGGGCAGGGGCTAGAGGCTAGACCCTATGGAAGCCATGCCAGAGGCTGGACCAAACAGAAACCAGGCTACAGGCTATGAGAACAGTTTCTAAACAAGGGAGACTTATGCAAACAGGGCTTGATCATTGTTGACTCTGACCTTTGCCAGCCTGTATCCCCTCTCTCTGATGTGCAGACTCTCCCTTTGTTGTAATTAATTATCAGGGTTGGTAATAATAGCGAACACTGAATGAAAACCCTATCCCTAAGGGTTTGGGCAGGAACACAAGGCATGTTCAAAGTTGGCCACTGAGGAGACTTTCAGAAAGCAGGTGTTTACAAGGGTGGGGAAGGTTAAGGAAAACATGGAATGCAGACTTCTGGAGCCAGGGGTAGTTGGGCGCTGTTCACAGCCCTAGACTGGGCCTTCTGGGACCGGGGCACGCGGGTGGGGACGTTAGGGAAAGGCGGTGGGCTTAGGCGGGAGTGGCAGGGAGGGGAGGAGGATACAGAAAGAGGTCTCAAAGCAAAGGGACAATGTCCAGCCCAGCCTTTAATTTCTGGGCACTGCCCTACCTGGACTCGGTGACAATGACACAGTTCATAAATGGCTACACTGAGGCACAGAGAGGTCAAGTCACTAGCCAGCCATCACACAAGAAGCAAGGGGCAGACTGAAACCAGAACCCAAAGCTCGAGGGCTTCATGTCCTCCACTCATCTCGTGTGTCACTTCCCATCAGGTTACTAGAGTCATTTTGATGACATCTTAATAATAATACTATTAATTAGTTTAATAACCGTTTCATGGACTGTTGCATTTAGTGCGGCCCCCCCAAAGGCTGCCTGGAGGAGTCATAGGAGTTCGGTTTCCAGTGGCGGCAGCAGGCAGAGTCACGCTTCTGCTCCTGAGGAGGCCCAGGCCCTGGCATGACTCTGCCAGGGACACCCCGTGCACTTGGGGCAGGTGCCTGGATCTCAGGCTATGGCCCAGGGAACTGCAAACACACCAGTGGCCTCAACCCTGCCTTCCAGATGCTAAGCCCCAGGTAGGGCTCCCCGCAGCATGCAGCCTTCCTGATCCTTCCTGTGGCCCTCAGGAGTTACAGATTCGGGGCACTCCTTCCTTAGAGTCTCACGTTGCCATAAAATGAAGAGTTCCAGAAACGCCCCAGGGCAGGCACCTGCTGACCTAACTAGCCAGCTGACTCCTCTGGTCTTCTTAAGAATTCAAGTCTGTCAAATATTCACCGTACCACGGGGGGCCTTCACCCCACCCCTTACCCGCCCTGTGAGGGGACCGAAGGATGCTTCTGGTACCTTTGACCCTGGTGGGCATACTGCCCTCAGGGCACCCACGGCCGCAGGCCCCTCTTGCAGCCGCTGCCGGAGCCCCCCACAGCTCTTCTCCCACCCCTAAGGGGACTTCAGACCAGCCTTCTTCTTTCTTTTTTCTTTCCCCTTCCTTCCCTCGGCAACCTTCCCCATTTGATTCCTCGGGCCAACATTTCGACCATACCTCTTTAGTGTCTAAAGACCCCCTTGCCTTCCTGCCCTTCCCTAGTGCCACGTGGCCAAAGCCCAACTTTGCATGAACCCACTACACGGCAATGCCTGCACCCAATGGTCCTGCCCTGTGGGAGGGTCACTCCGGGGGGGGGGGGGGTGTCCCTTGACAAATTCACAGTCAGCAGCCTCACACTGGCTCCCAGCCCTGCCCCACAATCCTACCATTTCCCTAATTCCTTCCCCGACCACACATTCTGGAATCTATCGCCTCAGGCTTCCTCCACAGAAGAAAAGGAAGCCAAGAGAATGGGGGTCCCTTTGTATCCTGTTCACAGACATCCTCCGGCTCTCCCTCAGCTGGAGGGACGCTGTGGCCACCCCCGTCCTGTGACACTGCGGGAGGTGCACCCCTTGCTCTCCGCCTTGGGGACCAGCCCTTCTGTCCGAGCCTGGCACCCGTCCCCATAGCACTTGTGGGAGTCCCATCCCAGGTATTTGCTTGCTCTCTCTTCCTCTCTCTTGAACATTTACCTTTCTCTTTCAAATGGCTCCTCCCCCACTAGCTTTTAAATGTGCTCAGCATTCCAGGGGTTTCTTGTCCCCTGCTCAGTCCCAGTCCTCTCCCTCTCTGCCCCTCCGGCAGCCACAAATCTCAAAACAATCGCCAGTACTTGGTGCCCTCCTCACTTCCTCACTCTCCATCTGTGTGACAAGCCATTGTCAGCCCACCGGAACGTCACTGTTGGTCTCCAAGGTCGCCAATGACATTTACCTTCTGATTCCTATGTATTTTTTTCAGTCTTCTCTTCCTTGACTTTTCAGTGGCCGGTTCGCATTTAAGAGGATTTCCTTCCTCTTCAAAAAGCTTTTTCTCCTGTTATTACTATTCCTCTGACAGTACATTCTCTAAGTTCTTCTCCTTCCTCTCTGGCCACTCCTCCTTCTCATGAAATGCTGGTGTGGATCAGGACTTCCCAGGCTCTTTTCCTCTCTCGTTCTGCCTTCTTGCTACATGGTCTCAGTCATGCTCATGCCTATGATTGCTTCCTCGTACAGATGACACCCCAGCACACATCGTCAGCTCCCCAGTATACATCACAGCCACACTCGGAGCTCCAGGCCTGCCAGACCACCAGCATGATTAACGTCTTGGTCCAGATAGCACAGAGACTCCTCACGCTCTCCCTGCACAGAAGTGACTTCAAATCCATGACCTCATTCTTGCTGAGTGTTTCCCATTTTGCTAACTACTGCCACGGCCCATTTGGGTAAGTAAAAATCTCGGTGTCATACCTAACTCCTCCCTCTTCCTGAAGCCCACAAGCAGCCCATTGGCAAACCCGGTCGATCTATTTCCAAAACATCCGGCCAACCCACTGCTGCCATCTTATCCACCCAAACAGTCATAGTCTTTCTCTGGGCCTTCCCTTGGTCTCTCTTTCCACTCTTCCCCCACCCACAAGGATGGTTTCACAGCCCAAATATAGCCATGTCACATCTCACTGAAGGCCTTTCAGGAGCTTCTGTTGCTCTTGGGATAAATATCTAAGCAATTCTGGTGACCCAGAGGGTCCTGGGTGCCCCTGCCCTGCTGACTGGCTCCTTCACCTCATTCCCTCCTGTGTTCTTTGTACTCTACCCACTTTAACCTTTATCCCATCCCTCCTGAGTGATATTTCTTCTTTCCACAGGGCCTTTGCACATGCCTAGAAGATGCAAATGTCATCCCCAACACCTTTACCTAGTAAATACCACTAACTGTATGTCATAGGGGTATGCAAGACAGTTCATTTGGGGTATAGGAAAAGAATAACAGAATTTCATTTTATAATTTATTTTTATCTCATTTCCTTAAAAGATCCATTTTGTGCACATTTTATTATGTATATGATACATTAGTAGAGTAAAATATGTATAACATATAAATATATACACATACTTTATGAAGAATTAAATATATATGTACAACATGCATGCTCAATTTTTTTTACTGAAAAGTGTCTCCAAAAATGCTGAAGATCAGAGCAGTAATCAGCTATCACTTCTCAGGAAGACTCCTACCTCCTTTATCACACCTAACACAACTATAGACTTATATTCATTTGTACAACTGTGTGAGAAACATCTCTACCCCTAGAATCTGAGCTACAGCAGGTCAAAGACACTGTCTGTCTGGTTCCTGCAGTGCCCCCAGTGCTCAGCACCTCATATGTACTAGGTAATTAAGAAATATTTTTTATTTTTTATTTTTTTTATTTTTTTTTAAAGATTTTATTTATTTATTTGACAGAGAGAGCACAAGTAGATGGAGAGGAAGGCAGAGAGAGAGAAAGAGAGGGAAGCAGGCTTCTCGCTGAGCAGAGAGCCCAATGCAGGACTCGATCCCAGAACCCTGAGATCATGACCTGAGCTGAAGGCAGCAGCTTAACCCACTGAGCCACCCAGGCACCCCCAGAAATATTTTTTAAATGAATGATTATCGTAGAAGTAGAATGTTCATGCTCTCCTTGCCATCCTCATAGAAAACTTTTCATTTCTTACATCTAGAAGGTTTTCATGGCCTCTCTCTTTCCTGCATGGTGAAGACACAGACAAGTACCTACTTTTATAGAAGGTCAGTAAGAACATGATTTCAAGATACTTAAAATATACTCTGAGCAATGCCAGGTGCTGAGTCCATTAGAGAGCATGATCATTATCCCTGCTTATTGATGAGAAAAGTACAATTCACAATGGTCAAGGTAATTTTGTTGGAAAACGGTGGAGGCTCCCTTCAAATTCAAGTTCAGGGGTCTAAGCCTAATCTGCTTCCTAGTCAATTTCAGCAACTTGAACATAAAACGACCATTTTCCTTCTAACAGGCAACTTCCTCTTTTGAGTGATCTCAAAAAACTAGGTTGTTATTAAGCCCTCTAATCCTGGTGGATATCCAAAATCAAATGCAGGTCTGCCATATCATGGTTCCAAGCAGGTTACCAAATCCCATGTCCACTGCTTTCTGTTCTTTGTTTCTACATGGTTTGCAATGAGGCTGTCAAGCAAAAGGCAATAGTCATGCTGCTGCTTAAAAGATCTGTTCACTGGCAAGATAAGAAATGTGCTCTCCAGAAGGCACATTGGCAGGGACAGTGCCCCAAAGCCCTCCAGATCATGTTGCTGTTTTACTATGGAGTTTTGTGTCTTGATGTGCTGCACTGCCTTCGCCATCTCTCTCTGATGAACTTGCTCTTTCTTCTAAGGGAAGGGACTGAGCTAAAAAAGGAAATGCATCTCAGGATGCTTGCGGGTGGACTGTGGGAAGGGAGGAGGGGGTCTGACACACAGAATGAGCTGAGAGAGAGCAGAAATCCCTCTACACTTACAGCTGTTTCCATGACGTCTCCTACCTGCCCACCTGCCCCGCCACATGGCTGTCCTGCAACCTTACCTTCATCTTCCAACTCTGTCCTCTCCAAAGTGGGATTCTTCTCTCTGAAAAGCCAAGTCTCCACGATCCTGCCTCAATAAGCTCCACCCCCTTATCACGCCTTTCTCAGCAACAAATCCAAAACTATGTGGTGGATGATGCTTTTCCAAGGAAAACGTGGTCTCCATGGGCATTATCCCATTGGTTTCACAGCTGAAGGTTTTTAAATTTTCTCCAATGTTAGACAAGTGAACAGAGACTTGGAAGAGAGGGAAAAAAATAGAGGGTGAGGCTACCACGGCCTCCAGGCTTGTCTCGATTCCTTGCTGTATCACCAAATGTGAGCAAAGAGATGCCTCAGTGTGCTTGTTGCTGTGCTTGGGATTTTTATTTTGTTTGCAAGAAGAGGTGGTAGTCCCACGATCCTTTCCACCTCATCTATCCAACCATCCAACCATCCAACCACACATCCAAACATCCAACCGTCCAACCATCCACACATCCAAACATCCAACCATCCAACCATCCATCCATCCATCCATCCACCCATCCATCCACCCATCCATCCATCCAAGCATCCAACCACCCATCCAAACATCCATCCATCCATCCATCCATCCAACCATCCACCCATCTGTCCATCCGTCCATCCATCTATCCATCCATCCAAACATCCATCCTCTGACTCAGGAAGCCATTCAACATTTCTCCTCACTTCTCTGGCCACCTTCTAGCCCTGCTCAGTTTCTCTGCAAAGGAGCAATCCATCTCGGACTTACTGAGTGGAGGGCAGGGGGAGCCCAGGAGATACATCAAAGTACCCTGAGGTCTATGCCAGATGGACCGAAACTCACTTTCACAAAATTCTCATAGGACGCTCCTCCCCTTTTTACTTATTCATATTCACATATGCAGCTACTAACTATCTGACCCTGATCTGTTCATGGAAATGTGCTACCCAGCAAATGTCAGAGCGCACTCACTCATAGTCCGTTATTTTCAATGAGAAAAGTCATAATGCCTTCCACGTCCACCCAGAAACCTCAATCAACTTCCCAAAATACCACACCCTTAAACACCATGTAGAAATCTCCCAGGAATTTTATATAAAACACCTTTCACTTAATTAGCACATTGGGAACGCCTCCTCAGTGGGAAGGTTCGCATGTGTGTGTGGCACACTGACCCCACAAGGGACCAAGGCTCCTCCTGGCATCGCACTGGTCTCATAATGTCAATACATAAGCAAATGATATTGAAAGATACTCCATACCCTCAATCAGACCTGGGTTTGTAGGACGCCAGGTCTATGGGTGAAGCATATTGGGTCCCACAAGGGGTAGAGTTCAGGGGGAAGGGTAGGGAATGTGACAGTGATAACATGCAGTGTATTTGAGAGTGGAGCAGCAGGTGTAAGCATGCAGGTACCAATAGTCCAACAGGGGAGCCAGGACTGCCATGCATGGCCTCCTTCTGTAAGTCTCCGGAGCCATGGAATGTTTGCACAGGTGTGGCCTTGTGGATTCATTGCCTGTGACAATGTTTGGTCACCAAGAGGAAATGTTTTAAAAACTTGCCAGATACTGATGAGTATTTTAAAAATGAGAGTTTGTGGGGTGGGGATGGGGGTGGGTGGTGCCTGGGTGGCCCAGTGGGTTGGGCGTCTGATTCCTGATTTCAGCTCAGGTCATGGTCTCGGGGTGGTGGGATCAAGTCCTATGCTAAGTCTGGAGCCTGCTTGGGATTCTCTCTCTCCCTTATTCTCTGCCCCACCACTCACGCATGCTCTCACTCACTCGCTTGCAAAACAAAACAAAACAAAACAAAACAAAACAAAAACAAGTGTTTGGATTTGTAAAATATTAAAAGCCTAAAAAACACCACAGTGAAATGCCACTTCACACCCGCTAGGATGACTATAACAAAAAAATAATAATAACAAAAAGAAACTCACAAATGCTGGCAGGGATGTGAAGAAATTGGAAGTCTCAGACATTGCTGGTGATAATGTAAACAGTGCAGCTGCTATAGAAAACAGTTTGGCATGCCCTCAAAATTTAAGCATAGAATTACCACATGATGCAGGAAGTCCACTCCTAGATATCTACTTGGGAAAAGGAAAACCAGGTTATCAAACAAATATGTGTGCAGCGATGTCCACGGCAACACTATTCACAACAACTGAAGGGTTGCTAACAAGCACTAGGAAACCTTGCTTTGAGGATGGAGGAGAAGAGCTTCACGGGGATACATGTTAAGAACTAAGGGGTTCTACGTGAATGTCAGAATCAACATACACATGCATACAAAGGGCCTCTCTAGCCAATGTCCACCCAGATGTCCATCAACCGATAAATGGATAAACAAAATGAGACAAATACACATAATGGGATATTATTCAGCCATAAGAATAAAGTTCTGATATAAGCCACAACATGGATGAACCTTGAGAACATCACCTTGAGTGATAAAAGCCAGAAGCAAAAGGTCATGTATTTTATCATTCCAAATATGTCAAATGTCCAGAATAGGTGGATCCATAAAGACAGAAAGCAGACTGGCAGTTCGCCAGGGCCTGCAAGAGAGAGGGGAATAGAAAGTATGTCTGCTCAGTAGGTATGGAGTTCTCTTCCGGGGACATGAAGACATTTTAGAGCTCAATGAAGGTGAGAACAAAGTGCTAGAACCATGTGACAGTGTGATTCCTACACTTTAGAATAGTTCATTTTATGTGAATTTCACCTCAATTTTAAAAAGTTTCAAAAATAACTCTACCTGGGACGCCTGGGTGGCTCAGTTGGTTAAGCGGCTGCCTTCGGCTCAGGTCATGATCCTGGGCTCCTGGGATCGAGTCCCACATCGGGCTCCTTGCTCGGCGGTGAGCCTGCTTCTCCCTCTGCCTCTGCCTGCCACTCTATCTGCCTGTGCTCACTCTCGCTCTCTCTCTCTCTGACAAATAAATAAATAAAATCTTTAATAAAAAAAAAATAACTCTACCTTTCTTGTTATCAGTGCTCATCACGTAGGCACTCATCAAGTTTGAAGCAGGAGTGAATAAATGAATGAGCGAACCTGTCCCTGGTTTACAACGCCCTCTGGCCCCCGTCCACTCCCCAGCCTCATCATACACCACGCCCTGCCTTGCTTTCTTCTTTCAGGCACACTAACCTTCCTCTGGGTCCTTCGAAGTGCTAGGTTTCTGTCACAGGACCTTTGCACGGCCTCATTCCTGTCTGTAGCTCTCACAACCCTTCCCATTGCCCTGGTTAACTTCCCTTTCAATCCAGCTCTCAGCTTGGCCATCGCTCCGTCCAGGAAAGCCTTCTTTGACCTTCCTGACTGGGTCAGTTCCACCTTACAGTCCCAGAACTTTCTCTTTAGGTCACTTACCATGATTGCATTTTCATTTATCTGTGCTCTTCTCCTTTTAACCCTGGGCTTTCCATTACAACATAAATTTCATGTGGGCTGAGGATGGACGAGTATGCTGTTGAGGAAGGAGCAGTTAATACAGTATCCCAACCCCCAAGCCCAGAACCTGGCGCATAGTATGTGCTCAGTAAACATAATCAAGGGAGGAAGGGAAGGATGGAGGTGAGACAGAGGAATCTATCTACCCTTTCCTTCTGTTTGCCTTCAGAAATCTGTAACACATAATTTCTTAACATATTGGCTAGAGAGACCCTTTGTACACATGTGTATGTTGATTCTGACATGGACATATAGAACCCCTTAGTTTTAACACATACCCCCTTGAAGCTCTTCTCCTCTATCCTCAGAGCAACGTTTCCTAATCTTTGTTAGCAAGAAATAAGTTCCACAGGGAGTGAAGGCAAAGACACTGAGTTATGCACGGTTACTGATGGCTGGGAGATTGAAGGTCAAGTAGTAGGTGGATGGTCTCCGGGTGTCCTTATTTCTCCTGCTGGTCTCCAACCCTGGGATGAACAGTCACTCTTTATCCTGCCTCCTCTTTGTCTTCTGGGTCTGCTGCTTCCCCATCCGACTGGTCTCTCCCCTTCCTTCTGACTTTGCCTTACCCCCCTCCGATTTCTCCTCTGGGTATTTCTTCCTTGAATGGCCTGTCTTTTCCCTCTTCCTGCACCCCAGCTACTTGACGGTAAATGAGGCCAGGGTCTGAAAATCAGAAAACGTCTAAAGATGCAGCAGTCTTTTCTCCTACAGTAAACACACGGTGCTAATGAACTATCAATCCCGTGAAGAGAAGAGTCGGGGCCCCGTATTATCCTGGATTATCTACATGCTCCTTCGGAGGAGAAACAAGGAAGGGAGGGAGACGTGAGAGGTCTGGGACCTACCTCTGGGAGGGGATTGTGGACACAGACTTCGGGTCCACATTATATCTGGAAGGGCCTGGTGTTTCTGGTGGGTGTGTGCTCATCTCTCTGAAATAATCCATGCTAATTTCTTGATGAAAAATTCACACTGTCTTCCATGTTGCTAAGCAACCAGCCCAAACATGTTTACTGTGTAAATCTCTCCGGAGGGCCCTGGGCTGCGCCCATGGTCTGAAGTGGGATGGACATGAGAGGCGACAAAACCATCCCAAGCTTTGAGAAAGGCTTCTGAAGCTAACCTGCAAAAATGCATGTTTTTGAGACTTTGATGCCATATCTGGGGAAACACAGTGGTTCAAGTATAATTCTGAGTAGCTTTTCTTGGCTAACGTCCAGCCTACGGGTCAAAATGTGGGCTCGGGAACGAGACTTCCTAAATTTGATTTCTGACTCTGCCACTAAAATGTTGCTTAAGGGTGCTGTGTTTTACCTTCCCCATCGGCAGGAGTGAAACGATAATCCCACATGTTTCATAGGGCTATACAGTGAGGATAAAATTAATATGATTAAGGAGGGCCTCGCACACATGAAGGACCTAAACAACGTTAGTTATACTATTACTATTTTAGAAGTGCTTCTATTTTTTGTCTGTCTGTTAATGTGAGCAAGAGAGTTTGCCAGCCCGGAGATGAGCTGAGAAACGGATCTATTAAAAGGGTAAGAATCCGTGCAGGGTAAACCTTAGAGCAGCCCAGGGGCCCATCAGGTGCCAGGAGAGGGGAAGCTGCTCATGGGGCCTCCTGTGACCACTTAGGTGCAGAGGAGAACCTGGCAGAGCAGTGAGTCAGAATAGGAGAAAGTTCTGGGAGCTGAAGGTGAGGGTTGCCCCTCCTAAGGGTTTCCTGTGTCCCTGCCCCTGCTCCATCATGACAGCAGTGTGACATGCTCCATGGCTCCATCGTCTGTCACCCCACTCAGCAGAGAGTGTGCATGCCCGTCTCCTTATTGCTCTAGCCCAGTGCCTAGCAGGGGGCTCACTAATGAATGAACTTATTAGCTAATGAAACGCAGCATATGGTCCTTGACGCATCCACATGCGGGTAAGTATGAATTCAGACACATGATCAGAGAGGACGGGGCTCCAGTGGTCTAAGGAAGGGGAGAACAAGGCAGGTGAGGGCTGATGGGGCCACACTGATAATCTCAAGGCCCCAGCCCCAGGAAGAAGGCAGCCACAGAAGTAGCAGCGGAAAGCGGACAGAGCCAGGGACCAGGTACTATGTAACAGATCACAAAAGAGGAGGGCCTTGTCTCTTGATGATAACCCCAAAGTCCTCCCAGGCATAAAAACAGTGACTTGGTACTAAGTTAGTATTGACGAACACTGTATCCCAACATGAAAAATTTCAATGACAACCTCACTGAAGTCTAACCCTACAGAGAAACATGCACAAATCCTAAATGTAGAGCTGGGTGAATTTTCTTTCACAAAGTGGACAAAATGCTTAGGTGACCAGCATCCCATCAACAGGCAGAATATGATCATGGCAGGAGCTGTCCAACCACGCCCTGCCCTTGCCTGCCCCCCAGCGCAAGACCAAACATACGTGGACTTGACTTCAAATCTGAGGGAAATGAATCCTTACCGCTTTGCCCTCCTTTTCACCTTTCCTCTTAGTGAGCGTGAGTTGCAATACGACCCCTTCATTCACAATATACATTCAAGGGTTATCATGAGCCCAGCGTCATACCGGATATCATCAGGGACACCAGAAAAATGAAAAACACACTCCCTGATCTTGGGGGAAAAGATTCCTCTGTACCTATATTGTTGGATACCAACTCAGCACTTGTTTTCGTTATTTCATAAAAACCTAGAATTAATTTATTCATGTTTGCTAAAGTATGAATGTCCATGTCCCCCCGCCCCCCAAATTCATCAGTTGAAACTTAGCCTCTGAGGAGATACTACGAGGAGGCAGGCCTTTGGGAAGTGATCAGGTCCTGAGGGTGGAGCCCTCATAAACGAAATCTATGCCCTTACAGACATGGCCCTAGAGAGCTCCCTCACCTCTTCCCCATGGTGAGGACAGAGCAGAGTCTACAAATGGGCTCTCACCAGACGCTGAATCTGCTGGAGGCTTGGCTTTTGCGCTTTCCAGCCTCTAGAACTGTAAGAAGTCCATTTTTGTTGCTTATAAGCTGCCCCATCTGTATTTTGTTCCCACAGCCCCAGCAGACTAAGACAATGTTCCATGGAAGCCCACCCTACTGGAAGGAGAGTAGGATTGTACAGTTTGGTGGGAAGTGGCAGTAAGGTCCCGGGGGATGTGGAGAGAAGAAGCACGAGGACTTCTGCCAAGAGTCCAAACAACTTGGCTAAAGGTTTGAACTACACATTAGCTGCAAGAGGACAGAGCCCAGGTCACCCTGGGGACCTTTGAGACACAATCAAGAAGATTCACTTCGGGGCGCCTGGGTGGCTCAGTGGGTTAAGCCGCTGCCTTCGGCTCAGGTCATGATCCCAGGTCCTGGGTTCAAGCCCCACATCGGGCTTTCTGCTCAACAGGGAGCCTGCTTCCTCCTCTCTCTCTGCCTGCCTCTCTGCCTACTTGTGATTTCTCTCTGTCAAATAAATAAATAAAATCTTTAAAAAAAAAAAAAAAAGAAGATTCACTTCAAGAATACAGCAAGGTAAGCACTGCACGGGGAGAAAAATCAGACACAAAAACCAGAGCTTTCTGAAAACAGGACCCCCAAATCCTGTTAAGTGAGAGCGGTTGGGAGTCTGAGCTGTCAGAAAGAGCAGTTCTCCCTGCTCACTCTTCATCACCGAGGCAAGCCCCAATCAGGGCTTCTTCTGAAGGGACCCAGGATAAGGTGAATGGATGCCTGGTCAGACCAGTGTGAAAAGGAAACTGAGGGGGACGGAACCAAGGGGCTTGGCTGCCTTTCACTAGTAGATTCTGGAGCGGTGGGGAAAGGAAGGCTCTCCTGCGTACGTACAAGTGCACGTGCACAGTCCTGTGGCTTTCTGCCCTCTCCCTCCTCCTGCTTAGCAGAGATTCTTCCCCCCTCTCCCCCTTTTTTTTGTTCCACGGATTCCTTTAGCTCTCCAGAAAAGCCCTCTGGACACTTCTTCAGAATGTTTGCAAATCAACGACATCAGACACAGAGGAACATCTAATAAGATCGGCTTGTGAAATGGCTCTATGTGCGCCCTTCATCCATTTGCTGGCTAACAGGATCTGGCAGGAGATTTAATAAGTGCCATGATTTAGAACCAGCGATGAACAGAAATGATCCCGAAGCGTATCTACAGCAGCTGTCATTGCCTCAAAATGACCTGTGATTTCCCTGGGGGGCCAAGGCACCAACATTGCTAACACTCTGAGGGGGTGTGGTTGATATTCCTCCTTATAGGAAATGCGAAGTTCCAGCTAAAAGTTAGTGAAAACAAAGGTGTAATTTTTTTCCTATCCAAGACCATGAACCTCTTAAATTCTATCTACAGACTCCATAGGGAGGTCCTTGGACCTCAGGTAAAGAAACCCCAGGGGAGGGGCGTGGTGGCTGGCTGGGTGGCTCAGTGGGTTAAGCCTCTGCCTTTGGCTCAGGTCATGATCTCAGGGGCCTGGGATCGAGCCCCACGTCGGGCTCTCTGCTCAGCGGGGAGCCTGCTTCCCCTTCTCTCTCTGCCTGCTGCTCTGCCTACTTCTGATCTCTCTCTGTCAAATAAATAAGATCTTTAAAAAAAAAAAAAAAAAAAAAGAACCCCCCCAGGGGAACTTTCAAGTTCTTCTCAAAATCACTACAAGCTTCAACTTCAACCAATCATGCAAAGGTGAATATCCAAGGAATTTTTCACAACCAGTAACTCACAGACACATGGGCAGTCCCTCTGCAGCCCACAGACATGTGATTCTCAGTGTAAAGGAGTCTGGAACCGCATTCTGCTGCCCTGTGCCTTCCCTTCCAGGGATACCTTCAGAAAGTCTTCCCCAACTCCTCCCCTTGTTGTCAACATGGGTCACTTCAGTCACCCTGCTGTCACCTGCCACCCCTAAGACCACCTCCTTTACTTCTTTGGAAATGGCTGTTGTGTTCTTTCTCCATTCACTCTATCTGCGTCAGTGGCTGAATCAGTCTGAGAACAATGGTAGCCCAACCGACATTGTGAGATCTCCTCTGAGCTACACCAGTGCCCACTGATCCAGCCCGGGTTGCCCAAATCCTTGTCGCCAAGGGAACCAGATGAGGGAATATGAAGGAAGGGGCCTCCTGTATCAATGAAGGCTTATTGTGGCCCTACCGAGCTAGCACAGCATTACAAAGGCCTGGTGCATTCACTCTCATTGGAAGAAATGACTTCAGCCATAATCCCAGTGGGAGAAATGACCCCAGCCATAATCTCAAGTGGACACGGGGATACCCTTACTGGTCAACAGTTTCTTATTAGCCACCTGCTAGGTTCCAGACACTGAGGAGGTACTGGGAATAAATAACATACAAGTAAGTGGACAGCAATGATCACATCTGGTTATAAGGAGCACTACGAAAGAATTGGAAGAACAATAAGGAAGAAGGTAATAGAGAAGGTACTTTGTTACATGTGGACGGAGACAAAATCCTCTGGAGAAAGAGGCGTAAAGGATGAGAAGGAGCCATCAGTATGAAAAGCCAGAGGAAAATGGCTATGGGGGCTGGGGGTACTTTGAGAAGGATCATAAAGGCAGGAAGGGTGAGATTTCAGATGCCTGGGAGAAGGGGCTTGAGCTTGGCCAAAGAGGTAGACACCCGCCATGTCAAGCACATGGGGGAGTGGAGTGGCTAATGGCATGGATTCCCATAAGTAGACCAGCTTGGCTAGAATCCATCCAGCTCTAAAACTTCTCTAGCTGTGTGCCCTTGGGCAACTCGCTTATCCTCTCTGAGCCTTACTTTCCTCATCTTTTTAAGTAGGGATCATCATATGTGTCCTTCATTGACTTGCTAAGTACATTAAGAATAAAGCACTTAGAACAGTGGCTGACAGAGAGTGCCGGCCATGTCACGGTTTGCTATGACTTGTTCCAAGCTCATTGAGAAGTTGGGGGGTGGGAGTTGAGCCCAAGAGAGACGTGATCTGGATTGTGTTTGATAGATTCTTGGCCCATGTGTGGGCTACTGGTCATCAATAATAGGTAGCTGGAAGAGATCCCAGAGGTCATTTATACCAATTCCTTCCCTAGCACTTCTCTTTGGGAAGGGGAGGGGACATTGCCTGAGCAGACATCTCTGAGAAAGGCTTGGTGGCCTTCCCCTAACACTGGGTGGGAGAGAAGGTTGAGAGGCAGTGGGCCACAGCTTCTGAAGGGCTCATCCACCCCGTCAACTGCCTGCCGGAGAAGAGCCCACTAATCCCACCTCAGATGGTTCTAGAAGGGTCCCGTGTTCCAATGCCTCGCCGGCTCCTATTCCTGCCAGTGTCAATGTCACTCTTCTAGGATTATAAGTGCCTCAAGGACAGCAGCCATTTCCTTCCCCTCTCACAACCCGGTGACTGACAGAAGCCCCAAGCACTGAGTCTCAGAGCTTTTGAATAATTGATTGGAAAAAGGAAGGTGGAATCACAGCATTTTTGTGTCTCTCCCAGATCTATAAGCTCTATAAGGAATCTAGAGGACCTCGGGGAAGTCATTAAGTGGCATCCCTGCCCTGGGGCCAGCCTTCCTCAAACACCCTAGCAAGACTCCTCCTCCCGGTCTCCACAGGACATTTTGCACTCCTCCACCCAGTAATGTGTCCTAAACGGTCTCCTTCCAAACCTCTTCCCTAGACCCCTTCTGCCGCACTGCACAATGGGGACACCACCCACTTCCTGCCCCAAGGGGCTCTGGGTACAAGCCAATGCAGGAGATAAAAGCTCTCTTGTCTCCAGGGACATCTTCAGACAGACCACAGCAAGCCCCTCTGGCTAGCTGGAGCTGAGGGATGATGGGAGGGGGCGGAGGTCCTTCAGGCCCCTCCACATTCACCAGCCTCCCCCAAGACCCCAGGCACTCCCTGACCAGCTGCCCCTCTCCAGCTCCCACGGGAGAAGCAACCAACCACCACCCTTTTCGTTTTTTCCATTCTTCCGTGGTTTTCCCCCTCCTCAGCTAAGGCAGTGCTTTTTCCCTACACCAGACCCCCAACTTCTCTTCCCTCTCCCGTCCCCATTTTTCTTCCCGCAATTCTGCAAGCTTCTAACCCCCCCCCCCCCCCCCCCCCCTTTCCTCCCAGCCGCTCAACTCTCCTCCCAGCCCCTATTTGTCCTCTCCAATCCCCTTTCCCAATTGGTCCCACCCCCTCCCCTTTAGCGCTCGCTGACCCCATTCCTCTCGCGCCCCCACCAAGCCTCCCTCCCCTAACTATTCTCCCTGACCCTTCCCCCACCCCCAGGCCTTCCGTACCCCTCCGCGGGTCCTCGAGCACGTCCTCCGCCCTCCTCCCCGACACGCTTGGTGGCGCAAAGAACGGTGACCGCTCCCCCCGTCCAGTCTCCCCGCAGCTGCAGCCGCCGCTGAGACCCCACCGCGCTCGGGGGACCGAGGCGCCGCCCCCGCTCACCTGTTGGGCGGACCGGAGCACGCCGGGTCTCGCCTTCTCGGGATCTGGGTCCCGGTCGCGCTGCAGCACCCCCTTCTTGGGATGCATGTGCCGGCACAGGCAGGTGACCCCGCACAGCGCGAGGATGCTGGTGGCCGTGCCCAGCGTGGCGCCCAGCGCGATCACGGGCACCGACAGCACCATGGTGCCCGTTCCCCGCGCGGGGCTCGGTTCTGCCGCCGCGCACCGCCCTCCCAGCCGGGCCCGCCGCCGAGCAGCTCCTGGGATCCGGGCGCGCCGGCTGCTCTCCCGCCGCCGGGGGGCGGGGAGGGAGGGCGGCTGCGAGGACGTCAGAGGAGGCCGGCCCGGAGCAGCCTGGTGCTCCGGCACTCGGCTCAGCGTCAACCCGCACCCCCTCCCGCAGACACGTGACCAGACCCTTCCACCCCAACAGCCGCCGAGCATTCACATGCCTGAAACCTTAGGGGTGTCTGCAGCCATTCTTCACGCTTTCTGTACGAGGACGCTTGGCCCCAAGAAGGGCAGGAGCTCGCAGAGGTCACACTGTGTGAGCAGACAAACCAGGGCTCCGACCCAGGCCTGCGGCTCCGTCTGGGTAGGGGTCACTTTACCAGACTACTAACCCTTCCTTTCTCACCTTCTCTGCCCCGGAGAAGTAGACACTTGGGTCCTCCAGATTTTCAAACACACAAGGGCTGGAGAGTTCCCTAGTCCAGAACTTGCCCAGCTTTTGCTCTGCAATGGGGGAGGGGAAGCAGGCGACAAGGAGAAGGGAATTGCTGTCTGGGGTTGAGACTGTGCCTGTGTCCTGGTGAAGATCACAGCGCCCATTCTGTTTCTATCTGGATCTCCTTTAGCATGCTTTCTGACCCCATTTGGCCTGTGGGTCTCCATTCACAGATGAGGAAGCGGAGGCTAGTAGGGGATGTGAGGCAGCTGGGAAAATCCAGGCATCCTCAACCCAAACCCAGGTTGGCAGAGTCCAAGTCCATGTGTCACACTCAGAGAAAGAACTTGCCTTAGAAGAACAAAGAGGATCACATGCAGCAGCCTGGAGTCCAAACTTGATTCAGAGAAAGGGGAAATAAAACAAGGATGCTTAGAGTAAGGCGAGATTAGAATGCCAGGCATGAGGACCCTGCCTTAGATCAGAAAACAGTGGTTTTCAGTGTGTTGTGTTATGTGGAGTGTTTCATTTAATTCAGCAAGCATTTGCGGTGTCTGCTTGAGGTGTGCAGGGCACATGTGAGAAGGAGGGCAGAGAATTTCATCCACAACAGGGCTTTGGAATTCCCATGAAACCAATGGCTCCTGAGTCTAGCATGGCTCCCGCCAGACCTTCTGTGCTGAGCTGCATAAGTGACCCCTCCTGGTACCTTATCTACCCTGCGTGACAAACCACACGTGACTTGGTGGCTTAGAACCATGCTTTTGTGGGTTGACTGGGCTCCGCTGGGTGTTTTTCCTGCTGCAAATGGTGTCTCTCCAGCGCCTGCACTCTGCTGGGCTGGGGGACGTACAAGATGGCAAACCACATGTCGGGCAGCTGGTACTGGCTGCCTCTGGGAGCCACAGCTGGCTTTCAGCGATGCACTGGGGTTCCCCTCTACGTGGCTGGAGCTGCACAGCAGCCAGGTTCCACAAGGGAGGAAGCAGGAGCTGCCGGTTCTCTTAAGACCTGGCTTCAGAAGTTCTAGAACATCATTCTTCTGGTCAAGTAGTTGTCTCCCTCTAATCCTTTCCCTACAAGGCATTAAAAAGGATGTTTCTGAAATGCAAAGCTGATCCTGTCATTCATATGCATAAAGGCCTTCAAAGTGTCACCAATAGTAAATGCAGGAGCCTCAGTTAAATCCAAAGCCCTTTGTGATGCGGCCCCTGCCTTGCCCTTCAGACTCCCCTCCACACACTTTTTAATCTGCCCTGAGCCTCGAAGAACTTGGGATTCATTCTTCAAGCTGCTAGCTTTAGAGCCTTCATACTGTCACCCATGGGTGCATACAGGAGGTACTCAGGAATTGTGGAAAGGGTGAATGACTCACATGATCATCTGAGGCAAGAATTCCAGTGGTTTGGAAGGAATCCCATTTGCTAAATGAGCTCCATTTGATTAAACCGACTCTTCGACAAATATTTATTTTGTGCCTGCTGTATGCCAGGCACATTTTCCTACTGAGCTCCATTTGCTGCCAACTGTGGGACTGAACGCAGTGCCTCGGTCCCTGGTGGTAGACTTAGCACTCTTTCTCATAGGAGCTTCCCTTGGAGGTTTTCTTGGCTCCCGGGCCTGGCAAATGCAAAATGTTCTGGGGAAATGAGCGGTTTAATTAATGCTGTCAGCCCGGATCTCCCATGCCTTAGCTAATCCCCTGGGAGATCCTTCATACCACCTAGCAGGATGGGGGGTGGGGGGGAGGGAAGGATGAGCACTTAATTCTAGACATTGTCTGATGGAGATCATACACCTGTCATGTGGTTCATTGTTACCATGGTTACTGGGATGACAGCAACTGCAGTGACCTTCATTTTTACCAGGAAGAGGGACCCCAGCCCAAGACAAACCGCTTGTCTTTTGCCTTTTTCACACAGAATGAACCGATGGCAGGGCTAGGATAGACCTCAGGAGATTTGAAACCCAGTTACCAGAACTCTGTGTCTCCTATGCTCCCTCTCATCAAACATGCAACTCTGGCTTCTTGGTTACTGATATCCAGGCAGTAGCCTTTCATGACAACTTTCTAAGGAAAGGCGTGAGTGGATTCCTTTGAAAAAATGGGACCATCTCTATTGAGAAAGAGGGATGACTGAGTCAGCTGAGTGGAGCAGTTGGGACAGTCTAAGGAGGAGGCCTGCAAATGGTTAGAATTCCTGGGGTCCCCAGACTGCCAAGAACAGAACAAAACACTTGGAGGAGCTTCTGGAAGGCTGAGAGGTAGATCTCAGAAGATTTCCTAGCCTCTGGATAAAATGTCACCATCGTTATTTGGACCAATATTTTACTCGTTGGATGATTAAATATTCTGAGCATCCACTCAGAATTTCTAAGGTATTAAAATGCTTTTATCTGGGGGAAAGGATTTCAAATATAGGAGGTTCTCTTATCTACAAACATTTGTCATACCCGCATATAGTACTAGGCAGGAGGGAGGAAAATAAAAAAGCAGAACCAGCAAATTTTTAACACTGGAAGGATATCAGACAACATCTTGTGTGATCCTTTCATTTAACCACTAGGAAAACTGAGGCCCAGAGAGCTTGTGGCTTGCCAAAGGGCAGAAGGAGTTAATGACAACGCTGAGGTCTTTTAGGTCGGGGTAGAGGCAGTCCTGCAATAGTTAGAAGTAACCCCCAAACCTCAGGGATTTACACAATAAAAGTACAGCTTGCTCCTATCATAGTTCAAGGAAGTTCAGGTGTCTCCAATCAGTGATTCAGGCTGGGCTCCCGCTTCCTACTGCCATGCAGATGGAGAAAAGAGAGCCCTGAAGACCACTTGTGCCATTTCGGAGGCCATGGCTGGAAACAGTATATATGGTTCTCACCCTACTGCCCTGGATTTGGTGACATGACAAAGCCAACAACAGAAGATTCTGGATGGGAAGGAAACTGGAGTAATAGTAGTCCCTCCCCCAGATCCCAAAGCTTTAGATTCCTGTCTAGTGCCTGTTTCTGTAACTTTTTCATTAACCCAACAAATGTTTTGAGTTTCTACCATGTACCAGGTCCTATGCTGGCCGATGGGGCAATGATAGTGAAGGAAATCATTCATCACACAAACACATGTGAAATTACAGCTGTGATATGAGCTCAGAGGGACAGGTTCGAGGTTGACATTTGACGGGTTCTGAGACACCAAGAAAGCCTTCCCAGAGGAAGTATCAATGGGACTGAGGTCTAAAAGAGTCAAGTTAACTCAACAAAGAAGGAGGAGTGTTCCAGGGAGAGAAGCAGGCTATGCAAGGACCCCTTGGTGGAATCGCACAGTGGCGTGGGGCCGCAGTGCGCTGGTCAACCAGCTCTCTGGGGGGAAATGTTTATCTTCAGCATTTGTTGGTTTCTCTGGTATAAATAATCCCACTACAGTGAATTTCCAGCTACCACCACATTCCTGAATATTTCCCAGTTGGCTCTGGGAGTGCTAGGAGCCAGCTCCAGTGCAGAGCTGGGAGAAAGTCTGAGAGATGAGCCTGAAGGCAGAGGCAGGGGCCAGACATCAGGGCTGGTAGACCATACTGGAAGGCCACTGAGTGTTTTTAGGTAGAGGAGCATGATATGATCAGATCCGTGTTTTGAAAAGATCCCTCTAGCTGCAGTATTGAAAACAGATGGAAGAGGGACCAAGTGGATACATGTGGGCCAGAGAAATTGCCAGAACAGGCACTCAGGAGAGTGCTAAGCTTCTCTAGGAGATGCGTCATCATGCAATGGGTTGAAGTTGTTGATGGCATGAGGAGAGGGCAGTATGGAGGGCAAGTCCCTTTCTCTGCTGGTCCCACTTTTCAGCTCTGTGTGGTTACACTCTCAATTTGATGACTGTGGTTCTCCATGCTAAATTGCTGCTAACTGGAGGTTCCCCAGCCCTGGAACCTGTCAAAGGCTGGCAGCGGGGCAAAAAGGTGAGGAGCTCCGTCGAGGCTCGGGAGTGGAGCACACCCTCAGGACTCCCGCTCTGGCTCTGAGCAATTCTGGGGCCACATCTTAAGCCAGAAGAGAGAAAGGAGTTAGGTCTGGGATCCCCTGATACAGAATTCCAAGTCTGTAAAAGGTAGAAAAATATTCTAGAGCAAATGGCAGTACCCTTACTGACCACTACTGGTGACCACCTGCCTGACGGGTCATTTCCAACAACCCAGTGTGCGTTCACACCCCTGATACCATCTCATTACAAGATGAAGTGACGCATTCCAATTCTCAGAGCGTCTCAATCCTACCCGATCTTTCTTGGACTTAACCTAAAGGCTCCCTTCTCTCCACATTTCTAGAATAGGCAAAGTTTATGGGACTAAAGGGTTTCGCCTGTCTGGTTGGGAGGAAATACAGCATTTATGCAGTACTTAACTTAGTGGGGGGACATAGATCCCTCTGAGAATCTAATGAGAACTTTTTCTTTTTTTTTTCTTTTTTTTTCAGGAAAATGCTTGAGGGGCACCTGGGTGGTTCAGTTTGTTAAGCGTCCGACTCTTGGTTTCTGCTCAGGTCAGGATCTCAGGGTTGTGAGATCGAGCCCCGGGTAGTACTCCCCATTGGGTGTGGAAACCGCTTGAGATTCTCTCTCTCCTTCCCCTTCCCCTTTGCTCTTTGTCCCACTGCCACTGCTTCTACTCTCCCTCCTTAAAAAAAATAATAGGGGCTCCTGGGTGGCTCAGTGGGTTAAAACCTCTGCCTTTAGCTCAGGTCACGGTCTCAGGGTCCTGGGATCGAGCCCCGCATCGGGCTCTCTGCTCAGTGGGGAGCCTGCTTCCCCTTCTCTCTCTGCCTGCCTCTCTGCCTACTTGTGATCTCTGTCAAAATAAATAAATAAATAAAATCTTAAAAAAAATAATAATAATAATAAAGAAAAATGCTTGAACGCAGTATTTTTGAAATTTTGTACGGAAGCTTAACTTGTTCAAGGACCACGTGACACCTTCTAGAAGTTCATGGGCCCCAGATGAATATTTTTTTGTGTGACTGAAAGAAAAATGGATCTGTAATCAGAAGAAATAGGTTCCAATCCCTTGTCCTTATGTGCACTAGGCTTCATAATCCATTGATGAGTAACCTTAATTGTTTTGAGCCTTAATTTCCTTACCTGTCAAATGAGGATGATCACCTCTACTTAGTGCTGTATAGTAGAGGATGCTCAACCAATGTTAAGAATTAAAACAATCGGGGCACCTGGGTGGCTCAGTGGGTTAAGCCGCTGCCTTTGGCTCAGGTCGTGATCTCAGGGTCCTGGGATCGAGTCCTGCATCGGGCTCTCTGCTCAGCAGGGAGCCTGCTTCCCTCTCTCTCTCTCTGCCTGCCTCTCTGCCTACTTGTGATCTCTCTCTGTCAAATAAATAAATAAAATCTTTAAAAAAAAAAGAATTAAAAAAATCATTTGCATCCTTTAATTTCTTAATTAAGCCACTTAGCCTAGTGGAAGAGCGTGCATGTTGTTCTAGTTCTTTCACTTATTAGCTGAGAGACCCTAGGTAGATGAGTAGCTTAACCTGCTCAAGTCTTCGTTTCTTCATGTATAAAGACTAAGGAATACTGTTGGCAACGTGGCCGCAATTATTCCTGCTCCTGGATGCATACCCCTTTGCAGTACAACTTTGCAAAAAGGTGGTGGTCTATTGCTTCACTCCTTAATCCGGGCTATCCTCGTGGATTGATCTGGCTGAGAGACAGTAGTGGAAATGACATGGTGCCATGTCTAAGTCTCGCCTTGCAGAGACCTCGGAGGTTTCCTGTCTCTGTCATGGGACCCTGCCCAGACCCTGTGTGGAGAAGTTCAGGCTAGTCTGTTGGAGGGTGAGAGACCCAGGGAGTGGCCCCAGTGTCTCAGTTGCCCCAGCCTGCCGCTGGCCAATTCCCGAGAGCAGAGCTCATCAAAGACGCATGACTGAGGCCAACTGAATCTAGAAGAATGACCCAGTTGAGACCCCAAGTAGTGCCAACCACAGGATTATAAAATAAGTTAAAATTGGGGTTTTTTAAATGTTCGTTACACATCAAGATTACCAGATTAGAAGGCTAAATGATATCTAGCCCTCTCAAGGTTACTGTCAGGGTACGTGAGGCACCTCGCACAGGGTCTGGTACACGGGCAATGGCTGTGATGATCCCCAAGGCAACTTGCCTGACCAAGTGCTTCCAGTAATGCTCGGTGGATGCACCCGCTCATTGGTGTTGTGTAAGAATCAATCTGGGGTGTGGGGGGCGCCTGGGTGGCTCAGTTGGTTAAGCGTCAGCCCATGATCCTGGGGTCCTGGGCCCTGCCTGGGGCTCCCTGCTCAGAGGGGAGTCTGCTTCTCCTTCCCCCTGCTTTTGCACTCTTGTTCTTTCTTTGTTTCTCTCTATATATCCCTCTCAAATAAATAAATAAAATCTTTAAAAAAAAAAAAGAATCAATCTTGGGGACCGCAACACTTGAGAAGGATACAAGATAGCTCTCTGACTCAACCATTCAACCAACTTTCCCAACTGGCCCAGGCTTTCTCCACTCCTTCTGAAGCTCTTGTTGCTGGAGGAAGTCTCTCGCCTTGACCTCAGCCTTCCCTCCCCTTCCAACTGAGTTGTATACTCATTTAGTGTTAGATGGGCTTGTCTCCAAATCTGTTTTTTCTAAAGATTTATTTATTTATTTGAGAAAAAGAGAGAGAGAGAGAGAGGGAGAGGTGGGAAGGACAGAGGGAGAGGGGGAGAGAATCTCAAGCAGACTCTTTGCTGAGCACAGAGCCAAGGTAGGGTTTGATCTCATGACCCTGAGATCATGACTTGAACCAAAACTAAGTCAGATGCTTAATAGACTGCAACACTCAGGTGTCCCCCTGTCTCCAATTTTTTTTTATGCCAGTTGATCCCCTTATTGAATGATGTACTTTAATTAATATGTCATCTAATGAAATCGAAGTATGGAGAGTTAGGTCTATGAAAACTAAGGTGAGTACTTTAGAAAAACCCATAAAGGTAAGTTCCCTTAGAACTTCTATTGAAATAGGTATGGGCAAGTTATCTGGAAAAGGTTGGGAAAAATCATAAAAGTCTAGGATTTTGCCATTAGGCTACTGGGCAAGTTTTTCTAAGTTCTTTCTCCACTGTAAAGAAGGCAAGACTGGATATCACAGACCATGCATCTCAGCGTGTACAACAGGAAATGGTGTTAACATTTACAAAGAGCTTCCTACATGTCAGGAATGGCTCTGGACATGTTATCTGTTCTAACATATCTAATAATCCTTAAGAAAGATGGCACAGAGCTCTCTAATCAGCAAGAGGTATGCAAAAATAACGAAAAAAACTACGATCTGGATAAAAAGAAAACGCTTAGGGTATATGTGTCACATTTAACTTTTTATTGAAGAGTAACTCAAGGGCAGAAGTGCATAGATCATAACTTTTTTAACGATTTTATTTATTTGAGAGAGATCACACGCACATGCCTGAGTGGGGAGAGGGGCAGGGGAGAGGGACAAGCAGACTCCCTGCTGAGCAGGCAGCCCAATGCCCGGTTGGATCCCAGGATCCAGAATCATGACCTGCTCCGAAGTCAGTGGCTTAAGGGACTGAGCCACCCAGGCACTCCCACAGATCATAACTTAGTGGATTTTTACAAAGTGAACACACCTGTCTATCCAGCACCCAGATCAAGAAATAACATAGTCACATCCCAGGGCATTGTTTGCTAGGATTCCCCATTTTAATCCGAATTTGCAGATGGGCTACTGGGAGCAGCCCTGGTTCCCACGGTGTCCGGTGTTCGACTTAAGCAAGCTTCCCTGGGGATCCTCCCGCAGGGCTGGGCAGAGGGCCGCCGTACGCGGCCCCACGATCGGGAGGATGCTGCCACCTAGAGGAGGTAGGGGGAAATGGACCTTCCCCTCCGTTTTTACTTCACCTTCCCTAAGAGGCCTTCTCTGCCCACCTTATCTAAAACGACCAGCTCTGCCCTTTATCTCATTCTTCCCTATTCCCCTTTCTGCCTTACTTTCCACATTATTTAATAGTCCATATAAGCTTCCTTGTTTGTCGTTTGTCTTGTTGATGGCCTGAGTCTCCCAGGAACATGGATCTGTGTCATCTTTTGATGATTCCCCAGGCCTAGAATAGTGCCCTGCACATATTAGCGCCTCACGAAGTGTGTTGAGTGGACAGACAGGAGCCCTGTCCCTGTCCCACAGCCTGCCCAGGGGGCTTTGACCCAAGCAAGCCCTGAGGCTTATGCTGCAACCCCACGTACATGTCCTTTGCAAGTCTCTGTCATCTCCCCCCACCCCTAGTCCCACCCAAGGTGGGGCCTGGAAACCCCTGGCACTATGTAAACTGCTCCAGGGCTGGGGAGAGTGGGAGGAGCCGTGGCCAGGACCCCCACATGCCCGGGTCTCTGTTATGACAGATGAGTGGCCAGATGAGCTGGACAGTAGTGCTGGGTAGTGGTCGAGGCAGACGGCCGTGGCACCGGTCTGCCCTGAGGGAATCCGGTTTCTACCCCCGGAATCCAGCTGGGTGGCCTCGGGCAAAACACTTTATCTTCGTGAGGCTCACTGACATGACATCTGTAAATGGAGAGAATGAACTAATAATAATGACACATGTCTGGCCCGGGCTTAAAGCTGGACTGTTAGAAATTCTTGGCATTATATTGAAATGTGAGGACAGGCAGCGAAACTAGAGGTCATGTGGTCTGGAAGAAACACTGGTCACTGCCTTTGTTGAAAAACATCCCTCCCCTTCCCCCTAGTTTTATGTGGAACTTCAACTTGTACACAAAAGACAAGCAGTGCAGGTGGACAGGCAGGAGAAATCACCTGGGGCCCCTCATGGCCAGGCCCTCCTCTCCCCACCATACACACCAGGCACCCATAAAAACTTCAAGGTCACTCCAAAACACCTATAAAGACACCGATGATAGTGGACACCCTCAATTTACAGTGGGGAACACCAAGGTCCAGAGAAGAGGTGGACCTTGACCAGACCACACCTGTTGTAGCTAAACTGGGCCGGGTTTCCGGGCTTTCTGACCGCACGACCAGGGTTCTCTGCTAGCCCCCGACCAAAATTCTCACCGGTTTTTCTTGGATGGCCAGTGAAGAGCCCAAGGGGGTGGGATGGGTTCTCATGAGGGATGATCTCTTTCCCCTTACTTAAATCGTGGTGTGCTTCAAGGAGAAGCAGGAGGAATGAAGGAGGTTTTTGGAAAAGATTTAATGTCATGTTTGGAGAAGAGATCTCAGAAACAAAATCAGGTTGGTGAACTTGAGAAGCTCTGTAGGCAAAGCCAGGGTCAATCTGGAGCCACAGAACAAAGAGGCCAGAGGAGGTTTGGGAATTATTGTGAAAACAGAGTAGAATAATCAGTGAAAAGGGCTTTGTAGATGGCAAAGCACTAAATAATCGACAAGGTATTTATTGTGATCAATATCATCATCACCCTTTATGTTCAACAACAGGCCTGGAAGTGGCTCTAACTGGCAGGAGAAGAATTAATGCCTCGATAAAAATTACATAATGTCTGTTTCTGGGCCCCACCTGGAGAGAGGCTGATTCCGGGTCCCCGAGGGGCCTGGTCTGGATGAGCAGTGAGATCCGCATCTCCCAAACTGCTCATAAGTAAAATCCTCTCCTTCCTTTGCTCCAGTTCTGTGCTGGAGTTGAGAGTACCTCACTGATTGCTTATAACACTGTTTGCATCCCAGGTCTCACCCTCCGAATCTGAAGGGTTCATAATGAGCAAAAGTATCTCAGAAACCAATGAAGGTGATGTTCCCTCTTCTCTATAGCTGCAGCGGGGGCAATATCTTTCTTTGGCAAATAATCTCATTTGATACGAGGTAAAATTGAGATCGTTCGTGAGACTGTCCATCTTGGTTTCTATGCAACGCAGAGACTGGTCGGATGCAGCTGATAATCTCCAAAAACGACCATCAATCCCTTTCTTCCCCAGAAATGAGTACATGTGTGCCACCCCCGCACGGGGAAGTGGAGTCCATTTTCCTCACCTTTGAAGCGGGCTGGCCTTGGTGATGATGTGCTGCACGACAGAAGGCCCAGTAGGGAAGCGCTGAGACCCAGGATTAACCCTCCCCTCTTCAGCCGGTGCCTCTTGGAACACTCACTGGTCATGAGCTTCCAAATGCTGGGAAGGCCAAGTACATGGAGAGGCCATGAGACTTCCAAGATTGCCACCACGTCCTTTGGAAAGAACCTTTCAAAGAGAAACTGGCAATTAGATCCCAGCCATTTCTCTGGTGATAATGCTGTACTGGGCATCGCTGTAGTTGCCAAGAGCATTAAGACTTAGAAGATGCTCTGTTAAGGGATGCCTGGGTGGCTCAGTCATGAAGCATCTGCCTTTGGCTCGGGCTCTATTCCCAGGGTCCTGGGATCAAGCCCTGCATCGGGCTCTCTGCTTGGCGGGAAGCCTGCTTCTCCCTCTCTACTCCCTCTGCTTATGTTCTTGCTCTCGCTGTCTCTTGCTCTCTCTCTCTCAAATAAATAAATAAGATCTTAAAAAAAAAAAAAAAAAAGATGCCCTGTCAAATCAGGACAGGACTATGGGGCTTTCTTCTTCTCCCATATATATAATGGGAACAAAATAAAAGCCCATGATTCTGTTAGATTTTTAATTTTCATAAGTAAGTGAAGAGTCTTTTGTCATTTAAATTCATATGGGAACTATGTGTTTGCCAACAGACTCAGGTGACACCAGTGTGGGGAGTCCAGGGACTCTAACTGGAGAAACGTCACTACCTTGGCAGTGCCGCAGGGCCAGCTCAGGGCCTTGAGTTCATTTCATTGTCTCCCTGCATGTCACCAACTCTCTATTACAACTTTGCACACCGCCGCTGGAGCTGCCAGCCTCTCTCTCCAGCCTTTTTCGACCGCCCCTAAGGAAAGTCACCTGGGTGCAGGAGAGAATCAAGGACCCAATTCACCTTCCCCCCCACTGCCTGCTGCTACCGGTGCCCTTGGCTCAGTTCCGGGCAGCTCACCACGCTCTCCATCCATAACCACCTGCTGAACTCAGAGCTTGAACAAGCCCTGTCCCTGTGGGTCAGTCTCACTGTAGGACCTCAGGCAAAGTCACTTCCTCTCTCTGAGTCCCCACTTGTCTTAATCAACCCCATGGGGCTTTTTTTTTTTTTAAGATTTTATTTATTTATCTGACAGGCAGAAATCACAAGTAGGCAGAGGAAGGCGCAGAGAGAGGGGGAGGCAGGCTCCCTGCCTTGCAGAGAGCCTGATGCGGGGCTCGCTCCCAGGACCCTGGGATCATGACCTGAGCTGAAGGCAGAGGCTTTAACCCACTGAGCCACCCAGGCACCCTGGGGCTTTTTTATAAAATAAGAAACATAATATTTTATTTTATAATTAGATAACTACAATTATTCCATCATGAGACATACGCATCTGTTGGGCACTGAACAATTGCTTAATCCTCATTTTGACACCGTAATGAGGTATAATTGATAGACAAAAACCCTGCTCGTATTTAATGGGCTCTTGCAAGGATTAAATGATTTAACACAAGTAAAGAGCAGTCACTGCTTGCAAAGGGGCTCGCTAGCTGTTAATGACTGTTGTCATCATTACTATGAATCAACATTTCTCCAACTCTCCCCCCTTACCTCGTATGGGCCTGAAGGACCTGAAGGAATAGCAGCAATCATGCATTTTCTTGGACGCCTTTATAGTTTTGCCGCAAAACAGTAATGTGATTTTGCATTCTCGCACACCACAGACTTTTATTAGCCCTGAAATGCAGTGTTAGGAATTGCACCAGGAGGAGAAATAAAAGTTGGCCCCGGGTTTCTTCTGGGGCTTCTGTCAGGGCCGGCCCAGGCCCTTGATTGCCAAAGCTCACCTTGGAATTGCAAGCCTCTCGCTACCACCCTCCCTTGCTTTCCTACCCACGAGTTCCTTATTGCTTCTTGGCATGCTGGGGCTGCGGCTCAGGCAAACCCACCACCCAATGCTGTTTACAGAGAGCATGGAGATCTCGAGGCCAGCATGGAGTCAGACTGCCGGGGTTCAAATCTCAGCTGTTCCACTTCAGAGCTGTGGCTTGTTGCTTCCAATTTCCTTCTGTCTCAGTCTCCTCATGTGTAAAATGGGGGGAGGATGGTTAATATTGGGGTTGTCATATCATAAGGAATACATTAGGCTGTCCTTGGCTTGGTGAGCCTCATGCTCAAAGTATTGTTAGGGGAGAGTGTGTGTGTGTTTCTTCCCCATTCACTGTTTCTCCACTGGAAACAATTTTGCCCTTTGGGGGACATTTGGTGGTGGCTGGAGACTTTTTTTTAGGGGTCACAGTTGGGAGAAGGGGAGTTGTTATTGGCATCTAACTGGTAGAGGGAGATGGAGATGAACATCCCACAAAGCGCGGGACAGCCCCCACTCTCCAACAAAGGTTATGTGCCCAACGCGTCAGAAGGGCCAAAGGTGAGGAACCCTGTCCGGGTTAGAATCTAAGCCCCACTCGGGCTGGGGTGGCTTCTTGTGTTCACTGCTGGATCCTGACACCAAAGCTGTTTCCCTGCTTGAGGAACCTCCAAACTCAAGAGAGAGGATCCCCAGGCTGGGTGAGGGGTGGTGGGGTAGGTGAGGGTGAGCCCTCGGATGCTGGGTCTTTCTGGGGGCTGGATATTAAGTGGAAGATTCGTGTTAGGCTGACTTTCCAAAGCATTTAGGGCAAATCGTCTGGACTCTGCTGACTCCAGCACATCCCTCTTTCTTTTCCTTTTCTTTCTTTCTTTCTTTCTTTTTTTTTTTTTTTTTTAAGGATAGTGATTACTACCTGCCCTGGGAAGTGATACTTCCCAGCATTTCCACAATTCTAACGAAAAGAATCCACATCAGCAAGTTCCAACAACCCCCTAACTCTGGCCCCGCATCCCTTTCTTGGATCCAAGCCGGCAGAGAGCCTGAGTCCTCCCAGCCCAAATTCTCCCTGTTGGGGGACAACATTCACTGTTCTTTCCCACGGGGCAGTAAACCCCAGCACATGGGAAAGGTGCAAGGCAGGAAGGAGGGGTGCTGTCCTTGAAAACCACACCTTCACGACTCTCCTGACCAGTCCACAGTGCAGTGGTTGATGGAGAGGCTAAGCAGGGCCGGGGGCTAAGGGACTTCCACACCGCTAATGGGATCTCACTCAAGCTTTTTTGGGGTGCAGGTCTGAGCCGGGACTTCCGGGCTTTGGGATGTGCCATATAAGCGTGGACATCAAGATACTCACTCATTGATTGCGAAGAACTAAATTTCATTTTATTGATCAGAAGAAAAGGAAATGGAGGTTAGACTACATGCTGTCTGAACTTCAGATAAATGCTCTTCTCTGTAAGAGATTAATTTAAAGGATTCTTTGAAGGTGCAAAAATGGAGTGTGGAAAAACCAGAAGACTGGAGTCATTAGTTTGTTTTTTGGGTTTTTTTTTTAACCACACGTTTTTATTTGAAGCCGCATAGATCGATGCCCTGCTCAGAGGAGGGAATTAAGCACCCTTGATGTTCCCACCTTCCTTCCTCACCTCTGAATACTATTCTTATTTACTCCGTCCAAGTTTACAGCATTGACATTGTGTTCTGACACCACAAAGCCTTTTGTGACAAGCTGTTCACGGAATTGTTCACCCTTTGTTCCCACCGGACTACAGTCCCCAGCGTCCTCTGTGATCACCCGCGCCTGCGCTCTAGACAATGGCCCCACGGGCTGCGGAGCTGTGTGCCCCTTGCTGGCCTGGCGGGTGAAAACCTCAGTGTGTGATGCTCTGTGCTCTTTCCCGTCTCGTCCTGCTGCTTGGGTGCATGAAAACCCAGCACCCCCCGAATACTGCGGGGCCCCAGGATGACAGACACCTGGAGCCTTGACTCAGCAATCAGAGGAGAGCCGCCTGCCAACCAGGAAACAACGATTTTGGAATTTATATGATCCAGAAATAAACGTGCATCATGTTTGAGCCCCTATATATTTTGGCTATGCTTGTTAAGGTAATTAACGTGACCTTAACCAGTATCTTTGTTCCTCTAAATGGACACCACAATGACTGCAGTTTTTCTGATTCTGTGGGATTTTTTTAGTTTAGTTTTGTTTTGTTTTGTTTTGATTGGTTGGTTTTTATCCACAAGGGGATTCTTTCAGAAAAGCCTATAATAATAATGGCTAAGATTTCCTGAGCTCTTACTATGGAACAGACACTGCAATAATCACTTTACATGTATTAATCCATGTAAGTTTTGCAACAATCCTATGATGCATTAATGTCATTCCCATTATACAGATAAGTAAGTTGAGGCACAAAGAGGTTATGTAGGACCATACAGTTGGTAAGTTCTAGAACTGAATTTCACAAGTTTTGGCAGTCTGGCTCTGAGCTTGTTTTCCTGTATCTATTAATGAACTTTTCAGGGGTTTATATTCCTAAAGTTTTTGTATGGTTCATTGCCTTACTACTGTATATTGATTTCTTGTAATACCCTTTTACATGGTACCAAAGTCTCAGGATATATAGAACCTCTCCAATCCCTGTTTTTCCAGGTATGTTCCTCTTGGGATCTTCCATCTCCTTCTTCCCAACCGAATTAATTGTTCTCCTGGCCTCCTGATGTCTCTGGAATCTTGGAACTTCCTCTCATTATTCTTATGGGTCAGGCACCAAGTTTCTGCCTTTCTCAAGACTAAGAAAGAGGACTTGATTTGCTGGAGCACATCCTCAAGTAACTGCCTCAGAAAAATCTGTGTGTGGCAGACAATGGTCTGAGTTCTGGTAAATCTGAAAATGACTTTTCTCCTTCCTTCAGACTCAATTAAACTCCCTTGACCACTTGGACATGGAATTCCCAATTGAAAGTCGTGTTCTCTCACCATTTGAAAGGCTTGCTCCATTTTTCTCTAGTGTTCTAATTGCATCTTTTATGCCAGCCTGAATGCCATTCCACTGATAGCAACTTTTTGTGTGTTTGTTTCTCTCTAGAAGTTTTCAGGATCTACTCTTTATACTTGGTGCTTGGAAATTTCACCGTGACATGTATCGGTCTCTTTCCACTCACTCGTTGGGCATTCTGTGGATGCTGATCTCAATCTCAATGTAAAGGGTTGTTATCTTAGCCCTGGGGATTGCTTTTGTGCTCCTCACTTTTCCAACTTTCTTTCTGGAACTTTTGTCGGTCAGATGTTCTAGCTCCTTGATCAACCTTTCATGTCTGTTTTTTCTCATATTTTCTCATATTTCTCATATCTCATATTTTCACATATTTTCCATCTTTATTGTTTTGTTTTTGTTGTTGTTGTTCTATCTTCTGGAAGATTTTCTTGACTTTGTATTTCAAACCTGTCATTGAATTTTTAATTTTGGCATTTCTCCTCTTACCTTTCAAATGCTCTTTGTTATTCCATCTTCACAGCAATTCTTGGTTTTCCTGGTTGTAACATATTCTTAAAGCTTTCTGCAGAAATTTTGAAAACCACCCATCCCCTGAATGAGCTCCACTTCCTTTAGAGTCAGTTTTACCACTGATTTTACACTTTTTTCCCCCTTGTTACAGATTTTTCTCTTCTTTCCTGAGGATTTACTCATTTTTTTTTTAAGATGAAGCAATAAAAAGCTGATGGGGAGCTATATACTTAATTTATTGGCTGGTAACCCTGGTCTCAACTGTCATGGATCAAGGAGCTGGTCTTTCCACTGGGAGGCTCCAGAATGCTAGATTGGAGAGCTCACCAATCTCATGAGTGGCCACAGCCCTGACCTGGGCCATCAGCTTATTCCACCCCCAGCCATAGTGATGGGTTCAATGAGACTTGGTTCTGGGGCTTCCATTGGGACCCAAGGGGAAAGGAAGCTCCTTATCCTAGGATTGATAGCTGTAACTGTAGTGCAGATCTCTACTTGATAGACACCACCATGTACAGGAAGTCCTCCTGGGATACATGCCTGCAGGGGAAGGAAGGATCCAGAGATGGAGAGAAACACCAATCCTGCATTCGGCTATGTCTGAAGGGAGCCCAATATTTGATGGCATGAGCCACTACATTTTCTTTTCCTTGTCTTATCCAGTTTGAAAAAAAAAAAAATTCTGTTACTTGCAACCAAAGGCATATAGCAAAATAACAAATAACAAAACTAACCAATTACCTACTGACCTTTGGCAAATCCCTCCTACCTTTTAAAACTCAGTTTCCTCCTCTGGATAAAGAAGGTGATGACTGCTGCATCCCTCAAGGATACAGATGAGGGCAAGTAAGAGGCCGAATGGGAAGATCTGTTAAAAACCATAAAATGCTATAAAATGTAAGCAATTAATATTGTAATGATTCATCCCTTTATTTGAACACTTTGGTAGGATCAGGTTTTTCTTTCTCTTTTTTCTAAGCAAAAGAAGTGCTAAATCTTTGTTTCTTTGGAAAACAAAAATGAGCCGAACCTCACTACACTGACTTGGGCCTTCTGGCTCCCACTGGCAGGAGGAAGGCTTAGGTTTGCAGTACTTGGTAGAAGTCTCCTCTAGGTGGGAGATGGAACACATGACTTTCTTATTTAATGTTTGTATAATGCTTTGGACCCATGAAAGGCCATGGAGTCTCCGCGATTAATTGCTATTGATGCTTAGTGAACCATAAAACCCCAATTTCCTGCCTGTACCCCAGCCATAAAATAACAGTTTCCCTGTAGCCTATAAACACTCCTTGGTCACCAGGCCCACTCCCCTGATGCCTGTGGGGCTAGTTAATGAGCATAAAGTGAGGCCTCCTGGAGAGCATTTCCCTCCCCTCTCTTCCCTCACCAGCTCCTCTGACTTGCTCCCTGATTGTGGGGTGGGAGGGGAGCTCCCCTTAGATTCAGTCTACCAGGCTGAACAGAGGTCCCTAATCACTTCCCCATGGGCAGGCCTGAGTGGGGTTCGTTCTTCCTTTCTTTTCGTTTTATTCCTTCCTTTCTTCCTTCCCTCCCTCCCTTCCTTTCTTCTGACTTTCTTACTGAGGCATAATTACATACAAAAAACCTCAACCCCCCGCCTTTCGTGTCCACTTCTATCTATATGTTTTGATGAAGGCATAAAATTGTGTGGCCAAGATCACAATCAAGGTTAGGAACACCGCCGTCGGGGCGCCTTGTGGCTCACTGGATTAAGCGTCCAACTCTTGATCTCAGCTCAGATCTTGATCTCAGGGTCAGGCCTTGGGAAAAATAAAATCCCCATCACCCCAAAATGTCTCCCCATTTCCCGTGTAATCAACCCCTCCCCCAGCCCTGGTCTATTTGCAGTCTCTACAGTTTTGCCTTCCCCGGGATGTTATATGAATGGAATCACGCAGAATGAAGTCCTGTGCATCTGGCTTCTTTCACTCAGCAAAGTACATTGGAGATGAGCCCGTGTCATCACATTCAGCTGTCCTTTGTGCCTCTAATTTTGCTTTTTTTGTAGTGTGTGTGTGTACCACACTGTCCGTTCGTCCGTTGAAGGGCTTTTGAATTGTTGCCAGTTCTTAGCCATTACAACTAAAACGTTCATGTTTTTGTGCGAACGCAAGCTCTCATTTCTCATGTGGCAAGTGTATGTTGAACTTGACAGGAAGCCGCCAGGCTGTTTTCCAGAGCGGCTGTACCTTTTTACATTCCCACCATCAGCGGAGGAGGGTTCCAGGAGCTCTGCATCCTGGCTAGCACTTGGTATTGTCATAGGAAAGAACTTTGAAAGATGCAAATCTGATTATTTCAGAATGATTTAATGTTTGGGGGTTTTTTGTTTGTTTGTTTGTTGTTGGTTTTTTAGGGGGTTTTTTGTTTTTGTTTTTGTTTGTTTGTTTGTTTGTTTTGTTTTTGCATTTAGGCTAAAGATCTTTACATGTCCCAGGAGACCTTGCATGGTCTTCTTCTGGGTCTCTCCTCTTCCTCATGGCCCTGCCCTTTTCCAGGCTGAATCTCTGCCTCTCCTTCCCCCCACCATTTCCAGGGTGCTTCCTCCTTCCCCTTCCCTAGGATCCTTGAGCCTGCTCCTTGCTGTGCTGATTCCTTCTCAAGCTTTGCATCTCAGCTCTACCATCCCTCCCTCAGCAAATTTTCCTGACCCCCAAACCGGATCTGCATTCCTTTGTAGACTTCCCCATAGCACCCTAAGGTTTTCCTTCCTAGCACTTGTCACGATCTGGAAACACATACGTATTTCTCTGCTCCTTTGTTTAAGTCTCATCTCCTCCCCTCTTGCCTGTCCTCCTGACGGCAAGAACTGTGTTTGGTTCACCTGCCCTTGTTTCTCCACCTTCCTGGTCACAAAGTCAAACATCAGTGAAGTTCTTTCCAATTTTTGCTGCAAGAAATAATGCTGAATTGAGCATTCTTGTGTGTCTTCCCCCTGCACAAGAGTTCTTCTAGAATGTATCCAAGAGTGGAGGGCAATGGCGTAAGATATGTGCCCCTTTGGCTATCCTGAAATTGTGTCTGACGGGGCTGTATCTTCCAGCCTGGAATGAGCTTCCATGGCTTTTCATCTTTGTCATCACTTGATGTTACCCGAGTCTTAATTTTGGCTAATAATGGGAGTCAACTGGAAAGTCATAGTGCAATTTAATTTGTATTTCCTTCATTACCAACAAGACTGATCATCTTTTCATAGGGGCCCCTTATGCTACCTTTGAGAAATGTCTCTTTATGGATTTTGCCCATTTTTCTGTTGAATTTGTCTTTTTTTCTTCTTGCTTCATGGTTGTTTATATGTCCCTGATCCCAATTCCGTGTCTGTCATCTGTCTGTATGACAGGTTTCCTCTCCCAATTAGTGATCATCTTTTCAAACCTTCATTTATGGTGGCTTTTGGTGCACAAACATTTTTAATGTTAAGAAAGTCAAATTTGTCAATTATTTCCTTCATGGCTTATACTTTTTGTGTTTTGTTGAAGAAAACCTTTCCTACTCTGAAATAATGACATTTTCCTATATTTTATTGTAGAAGTTTTTAACTCCCCCCCCCCACCACACCACGCCACATTGAAGTCATGAATTCACCTGGGATTTATTTATGTGTTTGGTGGGAGGTGAGGATCTGATTTGCTTTTTTCCATTTAGGTAATTGATTCATTGACTAGCCCTTCTTCTTCTTCTTCTTCTTCTTCTTCTTCTTCTTTTTTAGATTTTTATTTATTTATTTGACACAGAGAGAGGCAGGCAGAGAGAGGAGGAAGCAGGCCCCCTGCTGAGTAGAGAGCCTGATGTGGGGCTGATTCCAGGACCCTGGGATCATGACCTGGGCTGAAGGCAGAGGCTTTAACCCACTGAGCCACACAGGTGCCCCAATTAGCCCATCTTTTTAATATAGATTTGCAATGCGACCCCTGGCAAGTATGAAGTTTCCATGTTTGTGCAGGAATAGAAATCTTCTGTATATGTTTCTGGGTTGGCTATTCTGTCCCATTGATCTGTGTTTCTATCCACGCACCCACACCATGCCATCTTAATTACATTGGCTCTACATGAAGTCCAAATACCGGCCAGGGCAAACTCTACTAACTTTGAAATTGTCTTAGCTCTTCCTGCTCCTTGTATGTATTTTTAGAATCTATTTGTCAAGTAAAATGAAAAAACTTTTGGACATTTGTTGGAGTTGAAACGAATTTAGAAATTGATTTGGGGGCAATTAACATATTTATAATGTTGAATCTTACCATTTATGAACATAGCTTATCTCTCCATTACGGTGGCTTCCTCTAATGCTTTTTAATCAAGTCTGACCAGTTACTACATAAAGATCTTGTAAAGCTGTTGTTAGATTTATTTTTTGTTTCCTCATGTTTGTTGCTAATATAAATGGAATTTTTAAAAATGACTTTTTCTAGCTCAGTGGTGCTAAGACATACAAATGCATTTTATTTTTGCTTATTGATCCTCTGTTCAATAATCTTGGCCAAACTCTTAGTTCTCGTAATTTGTCTGTACCTTCTCTTGGGGTTTACTGTGTAGATAATTTTGTTTCTTCCTGTTCAATCTTTATTTTATTTCTTTTTCTTTTATTACTGTGTGGCTCAAACCTCTAACTGAATATTGAATAAAGGTATTCTCTACTGATGCAATTTCTTTTCGGGTTATAACCATAAAAAGTCTATTTGGATTCCAATTTCCTTTTTCTTTCTTTGTGTTTTATTTTACACATTTTCTGTAATTGGTATGTCTTACACTCATTTTTCCTTTTATTTTCTTCAGAAAATAAATCCAAGCCTCTAGAAAAGATAAAAGTACAAGATGGTGAGTACCTATGCACCTTTCACCTAGAATGACCAACTGTTAAAATTTTGTCACATTGGTTATATAATATATATTGGTTATATGTATCCACATTGTGGATATAAATACACACATACACACACACGTACACACACACAATTCCCTTTTACCAAACCATTCAAAAGTCAGCTGCAAACATTGGAGTAGTCACTCCAAACACTTGAACACGCACGTCCCAAGAATAAGACTTTTCTATCCAACCTCGTACTATTACCCACACCCAAGAACATCGATATGAATTCAGTAATTTCACCCAACATATAGTCCAGACTCCAAAGTGTCCAGTTATCCTCAAAACCTATTATATAATTTTTTTAAAATTTTGGAATCCAATCAGATTCCACCCACTGGATTTGACCCTTATGTCTCTTTCGCCTCCCCTAGTCTAGAACAGTTTTCCTCTCCTTCTCTTCATTCTTGATTTGGCTTCCTTCCATGATCAGCGGGATGCGAGCTTTTTCCATCCTGCTTGCATGTAGCAAGAGTTCATTTTTTCTTATTGTCGCGTAACGTTCTATGGTGCTTGGATCGTCCACAGTCTATTTTACCCATCTTAATGGTGGGCACTCGGACGGCTTCCTGTATTTTGCTCTTAGTGACAGTGGGACTGATAATATCCTGGTACATATCTCTCAGTGAACAGACTCATATACCCAGGAAGGGACTGTCTTATTTCTAATATACTTATTCTTTAATTGGCAGGCACTGGCCAGCCTCTCCATTGTCTTTGTTATTGACTGTCAGCTCAATTCTACACTTAGCGGAGAATGCACTCTGAATGCTTCCAAGCTTTTGAATGCTTTGAGGCTTTTAACATTGATCAGCATATGTGAAACTTTGGTTAACTATTCCATGTACAGTTGAAAAGTGTGTGGGTTTGGTCATCCTCAGCTTCAGTGTTCTCTATGTATTAACTGGGTCAAGTTTGTAAAGGGTACTTTCCAGATCTTCTGTATTCTTAAGGTTTCTTCTTTCTAACTGTTCTATCAGCAGCTGAGGAAGGTATCCTAGAGCCTCCTGTTATGATTGTGGATTTGTCTCCTTTCAGTTCTGTCAATTTGTGCTTTAAAAGTTATGATCTCAGGGACATGCAGATTTGAGAACGTGATATCTTGCTGGTCTGTGTACCCTTTTATCCTATATAATGTCCCTCTCTCTAGTAGCACTTCTTGTAAAATATACTTTGTTTGACACAGTCTTTGATGAATCAGTTTTCATTGGGTTCCAATTTGGATGTTGTATCATTTTTATTCTTTTCCATTTAAACTCTCTATCTCCTTATGTTGAAGGTATATTATGGCTCACACATCCCCTTCTGGAGTTTTGGCTCCATGTGGGGTCTCTAATGTGACTTCTTTGCTGGGTTCCAGGCTATTTTTGGCATCTCTTGTCCTCTTAAAACACAGGCTCTGGCCACCAGGGATGAAAAGATATCTTTTAAAAATATCATTTTAGGGGGCGCCTGGGTGGTTCAGTGGGTTAAAGCCTCTGCTTTCAGCTCAGGTCATGATCTCAGGGTCCTGGGATAGAGCCCCGCATTGGGTTCTCTGCTCAGCGGGGAGCCTGCTTCCCCTACCCCCTGCCTGCCTCTCTGCCTGCTTGTGATCTCTGTCTGTCAAATAAATAAATAAAATATTTTTAAAAATAAAATAAAATAAAATATCATCTTAGGGGCATTTGGGTGTCTCAATGGGTTAAAACCTCTGCTTCCGGCTCAGGTCATGATTCCAGGATCCTGGGATCAAGCCCCATGTCGGGCTCCCCCCTCAGAGGGGACCCTGCTTCCTCGTCCTCCAATCTCTCTCTCTCTCTCTCTGCCTGCCTCTCTGCCTACTTGTGATCTCTGTCAAATAAATTAATAAAATCTTTTTTAAAAGTATCATTTTAATGTGATTTTTAAAGCCATTTTATTGAGGTGTAATTGACACACAAAAGTTGTACATAATTCATGTATATACAACTTGATGAGTTTAGAAAAAAATATGCACCCATGAAATCATCACCATAGTCCCTGCCAGAAATAATCCATCACCTCCCCAAGTTCCTCTTGCCTTCTTTATTTATTATTAACTATTATTTTTTGTGTGTGATAAGAACACAACAGAAGGTCTATTCTCTTAACCAAATTTTAAATGTATAATGCAATATTGTTAACTACAGAAACTGTGCTGTGTGGGAGATCTCTAGACCTTGCTCACCTTATATAACTGAAACTTTACACCCTTTGACTAGTGGCACTCCATGTCCCTCTTCCCTGGCCCCTAGCTCCCACCATTCTGCTGCTTGCTTCTATGAGTTTGACTTTTTAAGATTCCTTATATGAGTGGTATTGTGTAGTTTTTGTCCTTCTGTGGCTTATTCCACTCAGCAGAATGTCTTCTGGATTCATCCATGTTGTCATAAATGACAGAACCCCCTTCTTTTTCAGGGCTGAATAATATTCCATTGTATGTGTCTACCACATTTTCTTTGCTCATTCATCTGCCTACAGACACCATATGTTGATTTCATGCCTTGGCTGTTGTGAATAATGCTGCTGGGAATAGGGACTGCAGATATCACTCTGAGATCCCGATTTCAGTTCTTATGGGTACACACCCAGTGTGAATCATATGACAGCTCTATATTTCAGTTTTTGAGGAACCTTTGAGCAAACACTAAATCCAGCACTTGCTGACCCTCTGGTTAACATGTTCTGGTTTTCTGCCCTCTGGGTATTTCCCTGACTTTACTGCCCTCTGGGTATTTCCCTGACATTACTGCCAGCTCAATCATGCTTTAAAAAATATTTTACTTATACTCTCTCAAGCACTTTTAGATCTTTGTGTACTGAGAAAGGGGTATTTTTGGGTACTTGTTCTAAAACATTTTCTGAAAATAGAAGTTTCTTCTTCTTGTCATCCCCAACTGGGCTATTTGTCATTTTCTTATCAATTGGTAGGAAATCTCTACAAATGACTCTTTTATCTAGTATATATATTATACATTTGTCCTCTCAAGCATTGTCTTTGTCTTCAACTTTGTTTGCAGTATCATTATTTATAAAGAAAAATCAAATACTTATAAAATTAAATCAGTCTATCTTTCTCTTATGGCTCCTGGGTATCCATACCTTACCAAATAAGGCATTATCCACACCTACACTTGATTTAATTTAAAAAAAATTTTAGATCATTATGTTAAGTTTTTAATCCATGTGGAATTTATTATTGTAGACAGCGGACAAAAAAGTTCTAACTTTATTCAATCCAGGTGCAGAATCAATTAGGCTGGCATGATTTAGTAAATAAACAACTTGGCCCAGTGAGCTGAAATGTCACCTTTATTATGCATTATGTGCTCACATACCCTTGGGTCTATATTTGGGCTCTTGATTTTGAACCAGGGATATATTTGTGTACTTTGGTGCCAAAATCAGACTTCTTTTTGTGGTAGTACCGTTAGACCTAAGCCCTATTATATCCTAGGGCTAATTCCTCCTTACTATTACTTATCGAAATTGTTCTTGGCATTCTTGAATATTTATTCTTTCATCTGAATTTTTAAATTACTTTTCCTGTTCCAAAGAATGATTATATTATTCTATTTTTGCACTATATTTTTATACTAAATTTGAGAGGAATTTTTCTTCCATGCCCTCCTTTCGACTTCTTTGGTATGCTCATCTCATTCCATTGCAGAATTACTATGCCCTGTCCACACAACATGCGGAGTCTTCTGTACACAGTCTCATGTAATCCTCACTACACTGGCCGTGAAGGGATTACCGATATCCCCATTTTAGGTGAAGAGGGAGAAGGACAGAGAAATGAAGCAACACGCCCAAGACCACGAGCGAAGCATGCGCGGGACTTTCAGCCCCAGGTTCTGGATAACACGCTCACAAGGCCTTGTGGGCATCTGAGAATTTGTTCCCAATGGCTTCGAATTTATTCTCAGGCTCACATTTTCTGGTTCAAAGGCTTGGGTTTTTAAGCGAGTAACTGTCCAAAGTCCACTTTGGGCACAATAAAAGATCTGCTCGGCCATACCTCTTGGGACATAGATTTCATGTCAAAGCCTGGACCAGCTCTTGGCTGGGGTCCAGTGTTCATTTATTTTTTTCCCCTCACTCAACCAGCAGGTGTGAGGGTGTGCCCAGCACCTGCAAATGTCAGTCTTCATAGGTCACTGTGGCAGGCGCTGTGGGGTCAAAGAAGAGGAAGCCGGCTTTGACTTCATGAACTCACCATGTGGTTGAGGAGCAACGGACACAAGGAAGAGAGGCAAAGACTTAAGTCACAGACCAAAATGTCCTACCCTGGACGAGCGTCCACAGTTCCCACTGAGTCCTCATGTCCAATGCCTAGAAGATATAACTCCCCCAAACCACCCAATTCTGCAAAGCCATCATGATTTTCCATTTGTTTTGCTTCTAACCAGATATTCCTTGTGAATGAAAGAATGAACAAAATCAACGACACAGAAGGCCAAGGCACAAAAGCAAAGAAAGCGGTCTAGTTCACACATTGGCATAAAACAATGCTCACAGCGGGAAAAAGAAACCCAGTTAGGAACACCCCCAACTGAGACCAGTTTTGTAAAATCATCTTTGAAATAAAGAGGGGCCTTTTAGAACAATGTTCTTCTGAAATGAAAGAAAGTGACTTTCTAGGGCACTAGAAGGGCTCCTTCCCTTGTCCAGACTCCTGCCTGAGAAGAGGACACGGGGTGCCAGGATGCCAGGAGAAGACCTGGGACTCGGGGGCTGGTTTTGGCTCCTGCTAGGCTGGGTGTCCATGCCACCTGCTGGATCCCTCTGCTCTGGGCTCTGTACCAATGTTATTCTGGTTTTCAACTCTCCCATGTGCCTTATAATGAATTCATTTCAAACTGAGATCATATCTCCTAATTCGGGACCCCTGTTTTTCAAAACTATGATATTTAAAGCTTAACAGGAATTTAGGGATCATTTCATTCATCATTTCCCAAGTAATCTTTCAAAGGTTATATTCCTCAAGATCTTAATTTATTTTCCACAAAAAAAGGAGGGTACTGTTCTGAGGTCAAGAAAGCTTGGAAATGCGGGATTAAAGAAACTGAAGAGGTTCCTTTACTGTGGGGCTTTTTTAGGGCTCCTAACACCCTAATGTGTGCTTGAATTACAAAGAGGGGCCGCCATCAGAATTTCCTTAATTAACCCTGCACCTTTTTTCTCTAAGTTGCACTGTCTTCTTGAGACATAGCGTTCCACAGACTCCAGTGCAAGAAACTCTGGTCTCCCATTCTACAGATGAAAGATATGAGCCTCAGAGTAGCAGATGGCTTGCTCTAAGTTCCCTGTTAACCGGTAGCTGATTCTGGAATCCCGACCCTGAATCTGGGGCTCTTCCAATTAAATAGCCCATTCTTTCTGAGCCAGGGGGATTGAAAGGCTTCCACCATAACATCCGGGTTAGATATGAAATAAATTCTGACTTTGCCCAAGAGGGCAGTTCAGAGAAGAATGGGGGGGTGTGTGTCTGCTAGGCTGGATGGTGGATGTGAAGGCTGGGGGCTCATCTCAGCTCCGTGTCCCCTCCCCCAGCCACAAAAACCCCTCTGTGATTGTTCCAGAGCTCTGTGATGCGGGCCTGGAACTCCCTGTCCATGGCTCCTTCTCCAGGCCCGGCTGCCCAGTGCCCCTCGGATGATGGACAGCCCTGCTTTCACTCTTAATGGGCTTAACGCCCCATGGCAGAGCTCAAGCCTGTTTTCCTGGAGCAGCATCTCTCATCTTCTAGTTCTGTGCAAGGAGGACTCCTCCTTCTGTTTCCCTGCTTCCCCCAGAGGGATCATGTTTTATTAACACTGAGGAAAAATGGAGACATAGATCAAGTGGAAGAAAAAAAAAAAAGAAAGAAAGAAAGAAAGAAAAGCAGAGTCTCAGTCCCAGAAAAGACTGGGTCTGGTTTTTCTCTCTGTTTTTCCTAAGTCGGTTATTTGGTGTAGAGAGACACCGGGGATTGGAACTCAGGAAATCTAGACCAGCACTCTTCTAGGAAACAGGCTGGGCAGGGCAGGGGTAGAGGGAGGACTAAGGCTTCTCTCCATGAGTCTGGTGCAGAGTGTGGGGCTAAAACCCCAAACGGGGTGATTCAGTAGCCACGGATTGGATTCTTTTGAGAGTTTGGGGCCCGTGCATGGGACCAAGTCCCCTGTTCACCCACGAAGCTTTCGGTCTTAGGTATCTCTGGGTCCAGCGGTTCCTTCGTGTTGGGGTTGACCTGGCAGGCAGGGCTGAGCCTCTGAGAGCCTCCCATCAGATGCTCTAGCAAAGCGGCGGGAGGGAGGCTGGGGGAGGGCGGGGAGGGTGGAATCTCCAGGTTCCCGGGGCGGTGGTGCCCAGGCCAGAGGTGGTGGAACCGCGGCTCCGGAGGGGGTTCTCGCCGCTGGGTGGCGCTGTGAGCCGTCTAGGGCTCTGCGCTGGCATCCCCCCTGCATCCTCCACCGGAGGGCTGTGAGGCACCAGGGCCCGGGTTGAGCACTTTGTAAATGGTACAGCTCCCTCCGTGAGAGCCCCACGATTGCCCACGATTGCCCTGTGTACCCTGCATGCTCATCGCTGAGGCCCTCGGTTCCCACGCCAAAAGGACATTCTTCCAGGCCTCCCGTAAGACCCCTTTGGTCCTGCCTTCATGAGGTCTAACTGACTCAGAGCTTGTCCGGATGAAGCCGGGGTGGCGATCGGCCTGCTTTCTCTTAGGGAAAGAGGGGCCACCTCCCCTTTTGCTGGCTTGGCCTGCAGCATCCCAGGGCCGCAGCATGGGGCGGCCACCCGGGAGGGGAGCTTTAGGGAAGGGAGCCCAGAAACAAAACCGGAGCCCAGACACAGGAAGTGTCCTGAGAGCTCTGCTGGGGGGGGGGGGGGTGAGACCCCGCCAGTCCCTCCTGTCCTCTTCTGATCCTGGCCACAGCTGGTGTCTCTGCAGCCATGGGAACGCTTTGAGGACAGCTCTCTGCCGCAGTTCAGGCCAGATCCCCCCTGCCAGCCATGTGACAGAGCGGCCACCTGCCTTTTGGGGAGCCTGCAATGAGGCCGTCCCTGCTGGGTCCGAGGGCACCCACAGCTCTTTGGCCAGAGGCTTCTGCAGCGTGAGCTCCTTCTTTGGTCTCCAACTTCTCCCCACTTCGCTGCTCTTCTTGCTCACGGCTTGGAGCCACTCTTCCCCCAAAGCCTTTCCAGCTCAGGCTCCCGCGTTCTTCACCCCCCTGCCCTGACTCCCCTGCTCCCGGTCTCCAGGGCATGCTCAGATCCTAGAGCCTATGCCCCAACCTGACCCTACCTTACTTCTTTGGCCCCTCACTGCCCACCACCAACGCTCTGTACTCCCCACCTTCAAACACGGCTCCCTGAGGCTGACCGGGTCCCACCCCCTGTGCTCTGGCTGGGAGAGGGCAGCCCTAGCGGCCCCGGCGGGCCAGGCTCTCTGCCCCTACCGTATGAGGCAAGGATCACTCCTGCCTGCTGTTCTTAATTATATTTTCTTATTTTCCATATCCTTGATGCTCTGGCACCTGGGGCCTTAGTGACAGGGAGGACACCCCTCTGAGGGCTAGCCAGTTCTTAGAGTTAGCCTATCTCTTGCCTCTGGAGGCACCTTTCACAGCCACACCCAGCAGTCCAGAGGACTTCCCTGCCAACTACCTCCTTCACTGAGTTCTCACAGGTTGGACCAATATTCCCTGTCTGAATCGAGCCAGACAGCTCAGGACAGTCCCTCTACCCCAGAGCCCACTGGAATTATCCAAACTGTTGAGCTGGGTTGGCTGGCCTCAACCATTCCTTCCAGCGAAAATCACAGTGAAGGCTCGTGCCCATCTTTCCTCTCAATACTTCTGTCCTCTGACCTGCCCTGGGGGGCTCTCCATGCAGTCCTTGCGATGTGCCATGCCTCCTGTTTCCAGGGACCTGGGACAGTCATTTCTGTGTCTGTGTGTCTCACATACCTGATAGAAACAAACCCTGGACACATTTCATGTCTGTCCATGTCAGCCTTCTTCTGGCGGTGGGCCTCTGCCAAGGTTGCATTATCTGTGATCTTCCTATATGCTGCTTTCTCTCGGTCCACAGAGGCCTCTCTCTCTGGGTCACTCTACAACCAGGCAGCTCGGTCCTGGTGACCAGGAGCTCCTGGAGATGCGAGTCACAAAAAAGAGTGCGTTTGCACACTTGGAGGAAGAAAGAAAAAAGAGCAGGACCACTGGGCTCAAAAACACTGAGCCCAGACACGACACAGGGTCCTGGGACTACCTTAGAGCCACCTGCTGATGAGCAGGACAACAGAGCCCCTCGGGCTGCTTGGGCAAACCCAAGAAGCTGCCCCAAATCCCATGCCTTTGGGGAACCACTGGCCACAGATACGGACTTGTTCCTCCAAGGACTCCCCTCTCTTCACAACAAGTCCCTGCTGGCTGCTGTCATAGTTTCTGGTGGTAGTTCCCCACTAGAATCTTCCAGAATTCTTCCCAGTCCATTTGCAGGCTAATGGACCTTCGGCCCCAGCCTTTGCGCCACCCCAAGACCCATTCCCCGCCCTTGCCCAGAACCTCGTGCCAATCACAGCCTTGCTTCAGGCCTAAGTCCAGCCCGGGGCCACTTTCAACCCTTCCACCCTCCCCCAACCATCTTCTCTGTCACCCCAGATTAGAGCCAGTGGAGTGGCCTTCCTTGAGGTCCCAGAAGGAAGTACAGTCTCTCACCTTGACTGAAAGTCAGTGGCCCCGATAGCCCTGGATATAGAGGCAGGTAGCAGGTTTGGGGGGTTCACCTTCTGGGGTCTCAAGAGCTCAGCAAAGCCATCGTGCTCCAGGTCCCAACCTTCTCCCGTGCAGCCTCGTCTCTGCCTTTGGCCGGGGGTGGGGGGCTCCTTCTGCTCATCCAGAAGGTTCTCCTCTATTTCTTCCCAGGGCAAAAGTTTCCAAGAAAAAGTGTCAGTTCACTTAGAGAAAATCCGCTCGTCTCCTCCATCTCTGAAAAGGGCGGGCTCTTTCTCTTCTGTGGTTGTTTGGAGCACAGTGTCTTCTAAATGTGCCCTGTGTGCATAGGTTTATGGGAGCCCCAAAGCTTGGGCTTGGAGAAATCTAGAACCTAGCTTAGACTCTTGTTCAGTGTCACTATGGCTCCTAAAAAAACGGTCCCAGGTCATGGAGGAAGCTTCCACATCTCCACTGTCCTGGGTTTTTTCATTTGTACCTGTCCTATTTTTACATTTTATTTACATGTCTATTTTTAAATGTCTTGTTTTTAAAAATTTTTACACAATACAATCATTGAAAAGAAAAGACATAAGAGAAAAGTAACAAACATGCCTGTGGGCTTGTCAAAGTGAGAGAGCCCAGGGCACCCAACCCCAAGACTGGCTTACCCAGTTGCCCCTTCCGACACCGGACAGCCATAGAGGGGAGTAGGACTGCAGAAGAAAAATACCGAGAACATTTGGTTGATGGTCATAAACTTAGGGCATGTAATACTTCTTGGAATTCAATGTTAATCATGTCGAGTTGACACAAGTGTTAGCAAATGTACTTAACTTGGCGATAGTTTTGGAACAGATATCCTATCGTTTCATAGTTGTATCTTTCCTCTAAGAGACATGAACCAGTGTGTCAACAGGGATGCATACAATGAAGGAAAATTCTTTGAAGTTCTCAGTTCAGCGACTGGAAAACTTTTTTGGGTGATAAAATAAATATAACATTATTTGCCATCTTAGCCATTTTAAAAGTAGACAGTTGAGTGGCAGTAAGTACATACACAGTGTTGCGCAGCCTTCACAACTACTGAGTTCCAGAACTTTCTCTTTTCCCTAAAAGGATATCCCATACCTATTAAGGAGTCACTCCTCCTGCCTCCCTCCTCCTGACCCAGCAGCTGATACCCACTAATCTCCTCTCTGTCTCTATGGGTTTTCCTATTCTGGATATTCCATATAAGTAAAATTATAAAATATGGGGCCTTTCGTGTTTGCTTCTTTCATTTAGCATCATGTTTTTGGGGTTTGCGTTGTAGCGTGGATCGATACTTCCTTCCTCTTTATGGCTGAATGATTTCCCACCGTTTGAATATCCTACATTTTTATTCATTCATCAGTTGGCGACTGTTTGGGCTGTTTCTACCCTTTATTATTCTAAATAGTGCTGCTATGAAATTCGTGTACAGATTTTGTTTGGACACTTGTTAACAACGCTTCTGGGTATGTACCCAGGGGTGGGATGCTGGGTCATGTGGTCATTCTATATTGAACTTTTTGAAGAACTGTACACTCTTTTTCACAGGCTGCACCATTTTATAATTCAACCAGTAATGTATGACGGTTCCAATTTCTCCACATCCTCTCTGACAATTATTATTTTCTGTTTTGTTGATCTTAGCCATTCTAGTGGTATAAAGTTGTATCTCGTGGTGGTTTTGAGTTGCATTTCCTGAATGACAAATGACTGTGTGTCTTTCCACGGGCTTGTTGGCCTTTTGCCTATCTTCTTTGGTGAAGTGTCTGTTTAAGTCTCATGTTCATTTTTAAATTGGGTTCTTTTTTTTTTTTAATGAATTGTAAGGGCTCTTAACACATTCTGGAGTCTAGATTCTCTCATCAGGATTTGTAAAGATTTTCCCATTCAGGGAATCATCTTTTCACCTCTCAATGGGATCCTTTGATGCACAAAAGTTCTTAATTTTGACAAGGTCCAATTTATCCATTTTTTCCCCTTTAACATTGTTTTGCTATCTTCTGACTTCTGTTAAGACTATAGTGAGATTGGATGTCAATCTCATCGTCTACTTGTGTAACTGTCTTCTTTTCTCCTGAGTTGCTTTAAGATATTATCTTTGCATTGGGGGTTCTGTAAGTTCATTGCCCCAGATCTAAGGGTTGGCTCTGAAAGTCACTTGTGCTTCTCAACATTAAAAGGAAATAATTACATTGGGGCAAGTGGGGAGTAAAGGAAACTACTGAACCCATTCATTCTGAATGGGTCATTCTGAACCCATGGCACAATGGAAAGTCTTGCTAAAATTATACTGGCTTCTTAACTCAAGATTCTCCCTTCAGCCAGGTGAGCAGTCTGCTCTGAAATCAAGCCGATGTTGGTCTCAGGAGGAAGAGCGTCCCAGAAGCTGGTGGGGTCGGAAGAACGAGGTGTGAACTGTCTTCTCTGCCAGTCAGTTTTGTGCAGAGCTGGGGAACAGTGGGTATGCATGCTCCCACACAGGGCGACTGCCCATTTCCATCAGCCCAGGGGCAAGGACACCATATCGACATCATTACATGAAGGCATTTCTGGCAAGGACCTCAGCCGCTAGTGATTTTGGGGGTTCTCTAGGGATAAAGATGGGGTCACATAATAGTCGTGAAATATTACACTTCTGATGTTACCTCCTGTCCTCAAATTGGTTCTGGAAACGAAGGTGATTTGTGGGCTCAAGAACTAACCCTCTCAGCCAGCACAGAGGCCTTCCCATGGGCTGTCCACACTTTGGGGGCAGGCCTTCCACCATCTCCCTCCCAGACACAGGCAGGTCTAGCTCAGAGCTCAGGTCTTTCTACTGTCCTGGAACAGAACCAGCCACCCCATATTCTTCATTCTGCTAGTGGCGGGAATAACAACGAGCACCCATTAGCACCACCTGTGTGTTCACAGAGCACGGAGTCCCTATGGCGTATTTCCTGTTATGATACCCATTTGGCAGTTGAGAACACTGAGGCTCTGAGCAGTCACAGGGCCCTTCAAGGCTGGAACCAGCGTAGCTGTCCTTTCTCTTTGTACTTTACCATGGTAGCGTGAGGACCCCAGATTCACATCCACTGGCCTTTCCTGGAGTCCCTCAGCCTCCCCAACCTCATGAGGTCCAGGCCATTCTTTTCTCATTTCTTTCTTCAACCAGATGTACCCCCTGACACTTGTATATACTCCCACCCTATTCAGCCACAGAACTGGCTCTTGGGATGAAAGCAGCCTCCTTTCTTTTCAGTGAAAAACCACGTCGACCTTTAAACCTGATGCCCATTGTTACCTGATAAGGCCAAGCTGGTCTGAGACCAAACAAGATGGCGACACATCAGGTGGGGGTCATTTCTCTGAGGGCCATTTCTCCCCCTTCTGCCCAGCGGGCTGTTTTGTAACTTGCTCTCCTCAGCCTCTGACCCGTAGTCACCTCGAGACTGATTTTAGTGAAGTCACCTACAGATTGTGCACTAGTTGGTGGTTTCTGAAAAAAGCCTGTTTAGAACAGAGGAATCTGAAGGCCCAAACAAGTCTGGTCCGGTTAGAAAATGCAGCGTGACAAGTCGTGCCACCAGCCCCAAGGCCTGCAGGGAGAGGGTGACCCGTCTTTCCACACCCCGTTTCCTGTTCTCCTGTTGGACAAGTCTCCACATTTCAACCCCAGATACCACCTCTAGGGGCACAACAGTCACAGCTCCTGTCAACTGAGCCCTCACAGTGTCCCTGGCTCTGTGTGGAGCACCAGAGGTGCCGTTGTTACTGGTTGTAGTGGGATGAATGGTGGCCCCCAGAGGATACGTCCTTGTCCAAGCCCCTGGGACCTGTGAAGATGACTGAATTTGGAAAAGAGGACTTTGCAGATGTAGTTAAGCAAAGGACCTCAAGATCATGCTGGATTTTTCAGCTGGGCCCTGTGTCCGATGCCAAGAGTCCTTCTGAAAGACACACGGAGGAGAGACGTGAAGAAGCCCGCATGGAGACGGGGCAGAGCCTGGAGTGATGCAGCCACAAGCCAAGGGGCCCCTGCAGCCGCCAAGGGTAGGCAAGGCTCTTCTAGAGCCTTCCAAAGGAGCACAGACCTGCCGACACCTTGATTTTGGATTTCTGGCCTTGAGAATGGTGAGAACGTTCCCTGTCGTAAGCTACCCCATTTACAGCAATTTGTTACAGTAGCCCCGGGAAACCAATGAGCTCCTCCACGACCTTGGGACGTAGGGACTATTATCATCGCCCATTTCATAGATGAGGAAACTGAGGCACAGAGCTCAGGTAACTTGTCCAGGGTCCCAAAGGCAGGAAAGAGGCAACACCAAGATGAAAAACCAGGTAGGTTGACCGCAGGGACAAGTCTGCTAGCAGCTAGCAGCACTGCCTCTTGTTCCACTAGAATGTGCTAGAATGGGCCTGAAGTAAATCAGCATTCTGCCCCCAATTTTCAGATGGGAAAAATGAGGCAACTGTGGGGGAATTAGTGGGGGAACAAAACTTGTATGGCACACTTGAATTCACAAGCAGCGCCCGTGTTACACTATTTCGTCTAGTGGTCACAGCCAGAAGGAGAAGTTATGATGTCCGTCCTCCAGACGCAAACTCTGAAATGCTAGCTCTTGGAGGGTAGGGACTGTTTGCTATTGCTACTCCGAGTTAGACCCCAGCCTGGCTGAGAGTAGCTCTGGGCAGTGGGCTGGGACCCAAGCCTCGGTTTTCTGACTCCCAAGTGTGGTGTTTCTGTGCTGTAGGACAAAAAATTGAGCTCTGTTGGGCAGATTGTAGAAGAGAATGAGTGGAGGGCAGAAGATGCTGCGAGCACTGGAGAAGGCAGAAGCTTCAGGACGATGGGGCTGTGCTTTGAAGGCTGGAAGCATTTAGATAGGTGGAGATGGGGCAGAAGAGGTGAAATGGCACGGGGTATGATGTAGCAAGGGCCTGGGGACAGGAAAGACCCAGCTCTGCTCCACTGCCTCCCTTCTTGCAAAGCCAGTCCCCACCATTGACAACCTCAGAGACCAGAGCCACCCAAGACATGCCCAGCAGTTCCAGAGCCTTCTTCATCCATCAGAAAGTCAGACGGACACTCTGCAAGGTGGAGCTATTACTGGGGCGGCTCACGCTAGTACGCTCAGTGTTATACGCTGGCCCGCTCAGTTTCCAGAGCCAGCCATCTGACTTTCCAGGCTTCAAGGCCATCTGCATTCACGGGCATGAGGCAGCCTTCCTCTGGTTGTTATGAGGCTGTTTTTGTGGTCAGAGAGCTCCGTGTTCTTGTGAGCACTGTTTTGGGAAAGGGATAACTGCTGTCGTGTTTGGGGAACCCCTTTCCTGGTCTTTAATAGCTCTTTCTAGAAAAGCTCTTTCTTTCTATTGTTTAATTTCTGCCTTACTCCCTGCCTCCCTGAGCAGAGCGGACAGTGAAGGGAAGCTTTCCTGAGATGCAGGGGGAGGAAAAGACTATGGGGACTGCATCGGCCAACAGACAAGATCTCAGGGTTCTAGGCTGTGTTCTGTCTCTGTTTGGGATAGTGAGGATGAGGCTGGGTGCTGGAGTCAGACAGACCTGGTTTGAATCCCAGCGAGACTCCTTCTGACCTGTGTGGTCTTGGCCAAGTGGTTCAGCCCCTCTGAGGCTATAAAATGGGAAAAATAATAGTACATAAGCCATAGATTTGTGGTGGCAATGGAGTGAGACAACGCACCCAACACAGTGCTTGGCATCTAGGGAATGTTCAGTACAAGGTCATTACCATATCGCTGGATCCTTACCTCTCCTTCCTTCTCCAGCTCCACCCAGCCACACTGCCAGGCTAGCAGGAGACCAACCCTCTTCCTCTTGTGGGTCTTTAGTTGCAGAATTCTTGTCCCTTGGATCCTTCAAAGCCTGGCTGCTTTTCATCTTGGTGGGGGGTGGGGTGGAGGGGGTGGGAATGTCACTTCTACACAGGGCTCTCTCCTGACCCTCTGTCTGTACGACCCTTTCCCACAGTAGCTGATAATGTGGTTGGTTCCATCATTTCTCATTGTCCATGTGCCTCCCTGGACTGCAGGCAGGGACCATGCCTTTCCGCCCCTAATGCATCTCCACTGCCCAAGCCGTGACCAAGGACTAACTAACAGCTGTGCCGATGAATATTCAATTATTTGTTGACTTAACAATTACCAATGCCTGACCCTCGTGAAGGAACCAGACCCCTACGAGATTGTTTTTTTCCATCAGAAAAACGAGGATGTTGGAATAGAAGACTGAAACATATTCTTCCCCAAGTTTCCGACAAACTTGTGAATGAATTCAGCTGAACCAGAGAGAAAAGGCCTCGAGTTGCTCCAGAAACATGGCCTCTTGCTGCCCTCTAGTGGCCAGGATCGAGAATGTCACCTCATCGTTTCCCCAGATCTATTTTCTAGCTCCACCCAGAACTGGTAAAAAGCAGCCCGCTCCAGCAAGAATAAAACTTCGGAAAGGAAGAGAAGTATCGTTGGCTCTCTGCTAGTGTTTTCTTGCATGTATCCAACGGCCGAAGGAAAGGGGCCATGTCCTCATCAGGGGACATGCAGACACCTGGAGCATGAGAGGAGGTGAGATACGGCACTGAGGGTGAGATACGGCAGGGTGGGTGGGGCTGGGTGGGGCTCCCATCTCCTTCTGGATGAATCCCAGCATGCCTAGATCCTCTCAGACTTAATAACCTCTCCCTCGAAACTGGAGGATTAAATAATGTAAAGTGCCTGTCCTGTGGTAAGTCCTCTGTAAGAGTTAGTGCCCTCTTGGCCCTTGCTATATTTTTGTGGCAATGAAATGCACTCACATAAACAAAGGACAATGCCACAGCCCAGGAGAAAGAGAGCCGTAAGTGGTGTGTAGATGCCTAGCAATCAGTGTCCTATCCTGGGGATAATTCTGGTCTTGTCCAGAGCTTAAGGATCTAGATTTATTAGCCTTGACACACACTAGCTGTGTCTCCCCACTCTGGACCTCAGCTTTGCCAACTGTGAAAAGGAAAGTCAGATAACAGAATCATCTAGAAGGCACCCAGCTTCCAGTAGCTGAAAACCCACTGATGATAACTTAGCCCAGGGACTAAACCTGACTTTCCACCTGTGTTTGTGCAGCCCATGACCTAACAATATCTTTACAGTTTAAACAGTTGAAAAAAATCCGTAAAAGAAATATTCCATGACATTTGAAGTTGATGTGAAATTCAAATTTCAGTTTAATCAAGTTCTGTCGAAACCCAGGCATGCTCACTCATTGACATACTGTTTATATCTGCTTTCACACTACAATGGCAAGGTAGAGTCGTTGGCTTAAAAGGCTGAAAATATTGACTATCTGGCCATTTATAGAAAAATTAATGTCCAACCCCTGGGACACCTGGGTGGCACAGTGAGTTAAGCATCTGCCTTCAACTCAGGTCACGATCCCAGGGTCTTGGGATCAGGTCCCACAGCAGGCTCCTTGCTCAGGGGGGAATGCCTGCTGCTCCCCCTGCTTGTGCCCTATCTCTCTGACAAGTAAATAAAGAAAATATCTTTTTAAAAAAATGTCCCACGCCTGTTGTAACCAAGAAACACATTTAATTATCTCACATAACCAGGAACTCAAACTGACAGCGCTCTGGGTTTGCATCCCTGCAGTTGTCTTGGCCTTTCCTCCTGGTCACCAAATGGCAGCTTCGTTAGGATCCACGAGTCACACTTTACATTCAACACTGTAAGGGACAGGGAGAAAACGCTTTCTCCTGCTGCGTCTCTTTCAACCAGGGAAACATACACATTCCCTAGAGGCCAGGCAGGAGGCTTCCCCCATCCCATTGGCCAGAGCTCTGTCACATGACAGACTCTTGTCCAATCCCTGGGAAGGATCCAACCGCCTTCGCCCAATGGCCTGCAAAGGACTCACCTGTCCTGAGAAGCGGGGACCAGGGCCATTTACACAAACAAAGCTAGAGTTCGGGTCGCGGGGAAGAAAGGGGTCAGAGGGCACTGTGTCTACCCAGATCACGAAGCCCCCTTGCGCTGCTGACATCTCTGGTAGATGCACGATCCTTTCTAGAACTCACATGTGAATGCTTTTGTTGAGTTGAATCCACTCCTGTTTGAGCTTTTGGTCCTTCTGTAGGTTTCTCGGTGAAAGTCCTCGTTGGAGGCCCCACCTCTGCCTCCTGGTATGGGAAAGCTGAGGAGTAAGCGGGAGGCGGGCCCATTGCCCAGCGCACTGTCACCGTCCAGCCTGTCCTTGGCTGAGTGGAAACAGGGGAAGCGTTTACTGGGTGGTTGGACTGACGTCCCGCCTGGCCTCTGCGAGGAGCGGCGAAGTCTTGAACAGTTTTTATGGAAATGCGCCCTCAGTGCCCCTCCAGTTCTCTAGGGCTGGTGAAGAGGAAGCCAAGCTTCAAGGATCAAATGGGAACCGTTTGAAGGGGGATCGAGAAGCAGCTTCATAAGGCTTTCAATCTGCAGTCACAGCCTCCTTGTTGTCAGAGAGATAAGGAGTCGCAGTTACAGACACAAAGGAGAACATCAAAGAAATGGAAGGGAAGCCAAAAGAACTCACCGGCAAGTAAAAATTGGGTCAGAGGTCTCAAGAGAGGAGCAAAGTCTTAAAGACACATCCTCTATCCGGGAGGCAGGTGGTGGCTGAGAGGGAAGGTTCAGGAAAGATGGTGAGTGACTGTGCTCCTGAAAAGGAGGCATGTCCTTGAACGCTGACCTCTTCTTGATTTGGGAGTGGAAAGGCTACAACAACGCGTTGTGTCCACTCGGGACTCAGATGTGGAAATGAGCAGGGGGAGAGGGCGGCTGCAGGCGGGGAGAGGGAACTTTCTGAAAAGCACAAAGGCAGAAGCATGGGGGGTCGTCTGGGGAAATGGAGGAATTTTGCACATTTGGGCTCAGACACCACGGGTGGCAATTGGCAGCTGTCAGCCGCAGAGGGCTTTCTGTAAAAGAGCTGGGTTGGAGCGTTTGGGGACTCTCTGGACCCGACGTGTCCAATATTGCTCCGGGTCGGAGTAGCATTTGAGCTTGGGTCTTCGGTCATTTCAGAAGGTCCATAAGGGTCCTAATACGGAAACTTGAACAGATGCCTTTCACTGTGAATTTGCGCATGTGGATTCTGTTGCCTGTGTGCGACTAAGGACCTGGGCCTAAATCACACGCAAAATGTTAGATCAGGTCCTGGCCCCTGGCGAGCTCTCACCACACCTTAGCTAAGGTCCTGTATTATTTGAGTATTCTATGAAGAGAATGACGTGTTTGTTCCTATGCAGCAGCACACTTTTAAAAAAATATTTATTTATTTATTTATTTATTTATTTATTTACTTGACAGAGAGAGAACAAGCAGAGGGAGCAGCAGAGGGAGAAGGAGAAGCAGGCTTTCCGCTGAGCAGGAAGCCTGACACGGGGCTTGATCTCAGGACCCTGGGATCACGACCTGAGCCAAAGGCAGATGCTTAACTGATTGAGCCCCCCCAGGCACCCCCACACCACACATTTTAGGGGCCAACCACTTCTCTCCAGCAGGACTGAACTCTCATAGTCCCTCTGTCCTGGGGTGGAAACTTAAGCTTGCAGGTCTGAAACTCACCATTCACACCTCTTCTTCTCACCTGCTAAGTTTGAACTTTTATCTCCTTCTGAGCAGGAGCATAGCTCTTTTACTATGGAACATTCTCCCCCCCACCCCGCCCTCTACAGTGTATAGTATACAGTCTTGGTTCTGAGCTCTCCAGACTCTTAACTTCATGTAGTTTTGAGAGAAAAAAAAAATGTTTTCTTCTCATGAAAAAAGCTGTTTTGTTTTGTTTTTTTCAAAATGTATTCAAGAATTTCTTCACCAAATATTTGGGGGACACTTACTAGGGTCAGGACTCTGGGGATGGGAAGGCAGCTGTGGACAGATAGCTTGCATGCTAGCGGCGGGGGCGGGAGATGAGCAACACACACACACATAGGTCAATTTCTTGTTTATTCTCAGTAGTGACAGCGTTTTGGCAGAAAGCAAAAAGCAGTGATGAGACAGGTGGCTGGGCAGCAGGGACAAGGTGGTACCACGTTGAACAAGATATCCAGGAGACCCTAAAAAACACTTATACCAGGACCTAAATGCCAAGAGGAATCCTAACAGGAGAGAGGGTCAAGTCCAGGCCCCTGAATGGAGGAACAGCAAGAACAAAAGCCCCGAGGCAGCAATGAACTAGGCCCTGGTGAAGAATTAAAAGAAGTCTCGTGAGTCTTTGGGATAGTGGAAAGAGAAGGGAGAAGAAGACTGAAGCAGCTGCTGGGCCAGATTCTGAGGGACCCTTTTAGGCCTCCTGGAAGCTGTGGATTATTCTCTTAAACCTTGGAAGTTATAATCAAAAAAGCGTTTTGCATTTCAAGAAGACCACTGTGATTGTTGTAGGGAAATGGTCCTTTGTGAGAGATTGAGAGAGCACAGGAGAGAACCCAAGTTCCACCTGCGCTCAGAGGAAGATGGCAAGATGTGGATAGATTCTGAGGACAGACGGAAGGAATTACTGCGGGCTGATTGTGTGGGGCTGGGACCTACAATGATGACCACATCATCCACTTAAAGCCTTGGATAGCCCCTGGGATGACTGGAAGTTTCACAGAACATACACCACTTAGGAACTAATCCAAGTGCACTTACTATGTAAGAGCTGTGTGTGTGTGTGTGTGTGTGTGTGTGTGTGTGTGTTTCTCTATGGATGTGTGTGTGTGCACGTGCATTAGCTTTACCTGGCACAACTCCTCTCCCTCTCCCTAGCTTGCCCCCTTGCTCAGCAGGCTGGGCGGAGTAGCACTCACCTCCCGCCACACTGGCCTAGGCTCGCCCACCGCGGCTACTTACCACTACCTACTTTCACAGCGCACTCCCTAGGTGTCACACGTGGTTCGAAGCTCTGCCCATATTAGCCAATGCAACCCTCAGAACAACCCTATGAGATAGAAGCTATTATGAATCCTCATTTTATTTTTTTCAAAATATTAATTTATTTAAGAGAGAGGGATGGAGCATAAGCGTGGGGGAGGGGCAGAGGGAGAGGAACAGGCAGACTCCCAGCCAAGCAGGGAGCCCACGAGGGTGCTGGATCCCAGAACCCCGAGATCATGACCCTAACCGAAAGTAGACCCTTAACCCACTGAGCCACCCAGGCACCCCCTGAATCCTCATTTTATAGATGGGGAAACCAAGATTCAAAAAAAGTGAGGTGACATGCCCAAGGTCACCCAGCTGAAGGGTGGTGAAGTCAGGATTTTAACTCGGGGCATCTGATTTCAGAGTCTAGGTTTACCACCCACCTATCCCACCTGTGGTGAGGGAAAGCAGGAGCAGAGAGCCACCTCGCTTGTCTTCTTCTTTACAGTGCCTTTAAATGTCAAGGCACTTAGCAAAATCCTGGCACATAGCAAGTGCTCAGTGAGTTATAATAAATTATTTTTACGAATACCCAGGAACTAGGCGGGCTAGGGCCTGCTTGAGCTCCTGTGCTCCGCAGGAGGCAGAAGATGCCTGTTCAGGGGGGAAAAATTGATTTATATCAGATGCCAAAAGCAGTCGGAAATAACTGGCAGGAAAGGAGAGACCAGACAGAATGTGTAAGTCTCTCTGTTTCTCTTCACTTGTCACACTATTATAGTTAAAGAGGGAAAACTAAGCAAGAAAAAGAGCATACGTCTGCCCACATTTTTCTAGACTTACATTTTTTTTTTTTTTTTTTTTACTTATTGGAAAAGGAAAAAAAAAAAGGACCAAATGTTAAAGACATGGGGAAAAAATCAAAAGGCAAGAAATATAAAGGGGGAGGGAATCAGTCTGGCAAGTATGGTGAAAACTACAAAATGCAAATGACATGAAGCCGGTTTCAATTATCTGATTCCCCTGGGCTGGAATTGATTCCTGCTGTTGGAAGAAGAAGCGGGGATGAGAGACAACTGCTGAGTGTCATCCTCAAAACTGCCGGGGGGCGCTGGATTTAATGCCTAACACAAAGTGAGCCCGTGCGGCGGGCTGGGAGGCGGACAACTTGGGAACCCCTTTGAGAGGAGAGACTGCCATGCATTGGAGCCACTATAGAGGGGATGTCCCTGCAGTAACATCGATTCACCTCTAGGGGGCGATCGAATCACCACACCCCACACCTGGGAGACGAGGCTGCAGTGGGGGCGGGGAGGCAGCCTGGGAGACTGAGGTGCGCGGGGCTGGGCTGGACTCCCAGGGAGAAGGCAGGACAGACAGACAAACTCCGAAGGCGGGACAGTTCAGGCTGCCCCAGCAGCGTTCTCTCCGCTCAGCAGGGCCTTGAGCCAGACGGGCTGGAATTAAAAACCAAGCCGTGAAAGAGTGACAGCGCCAAAAGAAAAGTGGCCATTTGGGCCAGAATTTAACACACTTGGAGTCAGCAACTCCAGAAGGCAGTTTCTGATCAGTAATCATTGCCCATGAAAATCGCTTTTCTGGGGATGACAGGCCCATTAAGAAGGGCTTGGAGATGATGCCCTAAATCAGGGGTCGGTAAACTTCTCTGGAAAGGGACAACTGGTAAATATTTTAGGCTTTACAGGCAGTTGGGCTCTGTCGCAACTGTGATGATGTAGTGTGAAATTAGCCACATACAATGGGTAAGCGAACGATCGGTCTGTGTTCCGGTAGAATTGTATTTATGGACATTAAAACATAAAGTTCATTGTTTAAAGAATGAAAAGAAAAGCCACTGACTGGGAGAAAATATTTACAAGCTATGTCCAATGAAGGAACTGGTGCCCCAAGTATGTAAAGAACTTTCAAAACTCAACAGTAAGAAAACAACCTTTTTAAATAAAATGAGCCTACAATCTGGACAAACACCCCACCGAAGAAGACGTACAGAAGGCAGTAAGCATATGAAAAGTGGGTCAACATCCTAAGCCATTAGGGGATTGCAAATAAAACAAATAAGGAGATAGGACCACATGCCACCACATCTTGGAATGGCTAAAATCCAAACCATTGACAACACCATGTGTTGGTGAGGATGTGGAGCCCCAGAAACTCTCATTCTTTGCAAAATGGGGGTGGGGTTGGGGGTGCAAAATGGCACAGCCACTTTGGAAGACATTTGGCAGTTTCTAACAAAACTAAACATACTTTTACTGTCCAGTCCAGCAGTGGGGCTCCTTGATATTTACCCAAATTAGTTGAAAAGGTATGTCCACATAAAATCTGTGCACAGATGTTCCTAGCAGCCTTATTCATCATTGCCAAAATTTGGAAACAGCCAAGATGTCCTTCAATAGGTGAATGATAAATAAGCTGTGGTCCATCCAGACAACAGACTCTTTTTCAGCTCTAAGAAGAAAGGAGCTAACAAACCATGGAAAGACTGGAGGAAACTTACATGCATATTATTAAGTGAAAGAAGCCAATCTGAAGGAATTACATACTAAACAGCTCCGTGTTATTCTAGGAAAGGCAGAACTATGGAGACAGTAAAAAGATCAGTGGATATAGGGAGTTGCGGGGAAGGAGAGAGGGGTGATTACGGGAAGGCTATGCACACATGCAGAGGATTTGTAGGGCAGTGGATACGCTGTGCGATATCATAATGGTGGATCTTTGTCATTATACATTTGTGAACCCTAAGAATAAACTTTAGTTGATAATAATGATCAATATTGGCTCACCCATTGTAAAGAATGTACCCCATTAACCCAAGATAATAATAATAGGAAAAACAAGTGGTAGAGGTAAAGAGGTGTGTGGAAATTCTATATGTTCTGTGAAATTTTCCTTGAAACTTAACATTGATTTAGGGGTGCCTGGGTGCCACAGTTGATTAAACATCTGCCTTTGGCTCAGGTCATGATCCTAGGACCCTGGGATTGAGCCCCGCATCAGGCTCCTTGCTCAGCAGGAGCCTGCTTCTCCCTCTCCCTCTGCCTGCTGCTCCCCCTGCTTGTGCTCTCTCTCTGCTCTCTCTCTCTCTGTGTCAAATAAATAAAATATTTAAAAAAAACTGATCCAAAGAAGATAGTCTGCTTAAAAACAAAGAAAAATTGGATTTCATGTACTGTTAATGTGTCAAAAAATATTCTTCTTTTGATTGTTTTCCAACCACTGGAAAAGGTTAAGACTCGTTTTTGCCTTGTGGACAATACAGATATAGGCAGCAGGTGGATCTGGCTCACAGGAGGGATTTTGCCAACCTCTGCCCTATGCAAGCATATCAGTAACAATAAATCCCCTCTGAGAACTTGGGGAGTGGTGGAGGGCGAGGGAGGGAGCTGCTCCTTGACAGCCTACTTTATGCATGCTCCCCTCCACAGTCACAACCAACACATATGCTGGGCGTCAGTCCCCCACATGAGGTTGGTGCTGACTCAGTGACCACAGAGGCCCAGTGTAGACCAGGTGTGACCAGGGATTCTGGCTGGTGTGCCTGGGTCTCCTCTCCAGCTCCTCTCCGGCTCCACTTGCTGGCCCTCTGGCCCCTGCTGTTGACTTCACCTCTCCATGCAGTATTTCCACATCCATAGAACACAGATACAGTGACAAATCTATCACACAGCATTATGGTGAAGATCAGATAGTCTATGCCCTGTCTCGTTAATCTCTAGCCCCTGGCACAGTTCCTGGCACATAATTGCTGCTCAGATGTTTTTGGGAGGGAAGAAGAAAGGAAGAGGAGACAAAGCAGCATACGTCAGCTCTTTCTACCATGCTGCATAACAATCAGCCCCAAACTCAGTAATTTAAAATTATAATCCTTTATTCTCATACTCAAGATCAGCAGGTCAATTGCCACCTGCCTGGCTGGGTTGGGCTGAACCCTTGGCTCCAGGTACCAGTTTGTCCAGGCTGTTCAGATCTGGTTCATCTGCTTCATCTGCCTTGGGCCAGTGGCTGTTTGGGGCAGGCTGTCTGTTTTGTGTGTCCTTCCCTGGTGCCCACGTTGGAGGAGTGGTGATGAGTTGGTGCATGTCTTCTAGTAGAGACCACTGAGCATAAGACGACGGGGCCAATGCCCAAGCACAGTTCAAGGGTATAGTCATCTCATGTCTGCTAATTACCGTCTTGTCCTTCCTATCTTTCACCTTGGACTCTGCTGTGCAGAGCTTTCCTTAGACCAGGTCCAGGAGGCCAGTCAGACACCGAGGTGCTTGACTTCTTGTGACAGAAGGAAAAACAGAATCTGATTTGGCTGAGCCAGTGACCAGCTGGCTGTTCTGGGATTTGCACTGAGTGAGAAGGAGGATATGGCTTTCTGAAGCCAGGAAAGAAGGCCATGAGCAGGGCAGGAAGGGTCAGATGAGTGAGGACAGAGGTCATAGCCAAGCACCACAGGGCAGCTGGTGTGGCCCCGTGAACACTGAATGTCCACCGAAGTACGTCCTTCTGCACAGCCTGTCGCCCTGAACGGGCCACAGGCAGACTTTCTAATTTATTTTTCCTTTAGAATAACTTTTATAGAATGTTCAGATTTCAAAAGCAACACCCAGTCTCTGGAGAAAAGTTAGAAAATACTGGTAGGCAAAGCAAAGCGAAGCAAAGCAAAATTCACCCGTATCTTACCACCCAAAGATAAGGGACTCTTCTTTCTTGCTCAGTATCCATCTGGCCTTTTCCCTGAGAGTACCGTATATTCATATATTCATTTACAAAAATTGAATCATACACTATAGCCCCACGATAACCTTTTCTTTCTTCATGTGGCAATATATAATTAATGTCCTTCCATGTCAATAATCTATAATCTCATTCGTAATGGCTATATTGCACAGACATACCGGTGACCTAATTAAGCAACATTTACTGTTGAACATTTAGGCTGTTTCTCAATTTTCGTTATTTTAAACAACGGCGATGAGCATCCTTTTGGCTGAATATTCACCCACATATTCATTTACTTACCCAAGTTATATTTTTAAAGGTGGAGTTCCCTCAGGATAAGCTATGCCCATTTTTAAGGCTTTGATGTACATTGCTTAACCAACCCCAAGAAAAGTAGTTGTAAATTATACCTCAGGGAGGGATATCTAAGGGAACCCTGCTTATCTTTATACACAGCGTCTGGAACAAAGCTTTTGCACATAGCAGGAGCTTAATTAATATGCATGGATTGTAATTTGAGCATAATAAATCCAGACTCTTCCAAGCACACGATCTGCACTTCTGCTGCTATCTTGGTAGCTCTCAGAGCTAGAGCAAAGATTGACTCATAAGAATGAGAGAAAGGTCAGAGACCACGGAAAGAAGATGGCACCATGTCTCAGGGGAGTGACCATTTAATAACGCCCTAGGTCATTACCAGCACTTTCAGTAAAGTATAGTTGTTAAAGGTCCCGTTATGGACGTGTCTATTGCGATATAAATTAGAGTCTAAATTATTTAAAACAGCCCAGTGGAACTATGCTGGGCAAAAATCATGTACAAAGAAGTACCAGGGCTCAGAGGTTAAAGACCATGCAGTAAGGAATTATGACAATATCCGCACTCAGAATAAACCTGATAGAATTACCACTCAAGAATACATACTCTCTCTTCAGGATCCAGCATAACCAGCCGGTGGAAAACACTTCATAGTAATGTGGGTGCAGAGATAAAGGAGCCCTTAGATACAATCTGAGCTCACCCTCTAAAATTTGATATATATATTTATACACAAATATTTTATATATATAAATATATATTATATAATAAATACATATTATTATATAATAAAAATATAAATATAATATATAAAATACATGTATATTTTGACTTATTTTTTACAAATCCTCAGACCAGAGAGCCTGGTTCATTTTGATAGAAAAAAGATAATCATTGAAAAACAGAAGGAGGTTTGGTTCAACCTTATAATGGTTTCTGTGTTAAGCCTTACAAATGAAAGTCTTATTAAACTGGATTTATATAGCCCCGACATCAAAGAAAGGAGAATGAAAGAGGAAAATGTATTAAAACATGCAAAAATAATCTTTCTATAAAGCCTGACATTTATGAACAGAACTCAGAAAAATACCTTAAAATTAATCTGTGGATTAAAGCAATCTGAAATGTATGGGAAGAATACGAGGTTGAACGGGGGTGGGGAACAAATCACATGAAATGTATTGACATTCTAAAGTCTCTTTTTCATTTGACGACAAATATTTTCCAAAAACACAAGGCTCTCCCAGTTATTAACAATTCATTTTTTCTTTACAAGCTACATTCGATTTTGATCAAGCACAATAACATGAAAAATCCTCTTCAGGATTACCTGCACAAAATTGCAGGGAGAAAAAACAGAAGATCCTATGACAATTTCAAAGACGAATTACAAACGTGCGTGCCCAGCAGCGGATAAAAATGAGGGAGAAGAAAGGAGTGATTAAGTTTTCAATTTCCCCATAAGGACTTGATGCTAATTTCAATTCATTTATTTTCTGCTTTGTAGAGGATTATTAATGAGAACAAATAACCTGATGGTTTGATGATAGGAAGGTTGTGGGAAATTATTTCCCAGCGAGATTGTCATTTAGGAGCTGGGTGAGTTTCCCCGTCACTCAGAGTGTCGGTTTCTCATCTGAAAACTGGGAAGTGACCTTGACACCTACCCAGTAGGATTAATGCTAGGGTTTCAGTACATGATGCAATGTGAGCGCGGGGTATGCTGTAAGGATTCCCCCCAAAACAGCCATTTTTATTGACATGAGCGTGGCAAAAATTTATTCTCAAAGTGCCTATAAGAAAGATCATCAATAAGCCTACCCTAATCTACTTTTCTAGACTTTGTCTTTCCTTGCAATCCTTTCATGTCTACAGTGCAACCAGTAATAGGTTCTGCTCAACATGTTCTGAGATGGAAGGTGTCCACTAGTAACGAGAATTTTTATTGAGCATTTACTATGTGTCAGGCACTATATTATCTCAAGGGTCTCCACAACAATCCTATGGGGTATGTACAATCATTTATCTTAGTTTGACAATGAAAAAAAAGATCGGAACCTAGAGGAGTTAAGCAATCTTCTAAATTATTGAAAGCGGCAAGGGAGTTAAAGAGTATGGACTCTGGAGCGGGGCTGCCTCAGCTGCCCCACTGAGTGAAATTAGGATGGGTGGCAAACCATTTCGTATATATGTATGTTTATATAATGGGGTGTGTGTGTGAGAGAGAAAGAGAGACTTATTTTATTTTAAAGACCTGGCTCATGTGATTGTGGGGCCAAGAAAATGCAAAATTTGCACAGCTGGCTAGCAGGCTGGGTATTCTGGAAGTAGTCATTGTTTCAGTGTTGAGTCCAAAGGCAACCTGGAGGGGCACCTGGGTGGCTCGGTGGGTTAAAGCCTCTGCCTTCGGCTTGGGTCATCATCCCAGGGTCCTGGGATGGAGCCCCGCATTGGGCTCTCTTCTCAGCGGGGAGCCTGCTTTCCCTCTCTCTCTGCCTACTTGTGATCTCTGTCAAATAAATAAATAAAATCTTAAAAAAAAAAAAAGTTAACTGGAGACAGAATTTCTTCCTCTTTGGGGACCTCAGTCTTTTCCATTAAGGCATTCATTTGCTTAGATAAGACCACCCACCGTACAGAGGGTGATTGGCTTACTCAGTCTGTTGACTGAAATGGTTATCATATCTAAAAAATGTACCTTCTCAGGGACATCTAGACTGGTGTTTGACCAAGCTCCTGGGCACTAGAACTAAGCCAAGCTCATAAAGAAAATGAAAACCATGGTGGTGAGAATATTACCTCCCTCATAACATTTTGGAAGGGCTGAATGAGACCGAGACCGTGTAGGCACAGTACTATGCTTCAAGGATTCAGTATCTTGGGTTTTTCTGGACAGAGCCTGCTATGGAAGGAGCAGTCCATGGTCATTAGCTATTGTTATTAAGTGACGGAGCACATCAGAACCTAGGTCATTTGCCTTCCAGAGCTCATTGTCAACCTCTCAGCCTGTTTTGTCTGATGTGATAGCCACCAGACAGATATGGCTACTAAGCCCTTGTGACATGGCTAGTGTGACTAAAATTTAAATTAAAAAACGAAAGCAGGAAAAATTTTTAAATATTGAAATGACCTAGATTCCAGGATACGTTGGGTTAAACAAAATATGCCACCAAAACTAATTTCAACTGATACTTTTTACTTTTCTTAAATGTAGCTTCTAGAAAAATTTAAATGACACACGTGGCTTGCATTATATCTCCAATGGACACGTGCTTTTCCAGCAACACATAGGCCTCTCCAGTGTGCATGAGGCCTGCACAGGACTTAGTCTGGGATATAAATATATAAATATAAATATATATAATATATTATATATAGGATGGGCAAGGCAGAACAAACACTGTGCCCATGCATCTTAATTTCAGTGAGGCTGCCCAAATTCTTTCTTTGAAAATCTTAACAGTAGCACCAACCACAAAGGGAAAAAAAAATCAGACGTTATTTCAGTTAAGATCTTTTGTTCATTAAAAGACACTGTTCAGAGAGTGCAAAGTACAAACCACAGATTTGGAAAAGATACTTGAAATTCATACACCGGACAAAAGAACGTTTATTGTTGTAGAGTTCCAGGATTTCTAACAGATTCCTGCCAATCAATAAGAAAGAGTCATAGAACCCAAGAGAAAGATGTGTGAAAGATCTGAACAGATATTGTAAAAAGCGGATGTCCAAATGACCAATGAACATATGAATTGCAAATTTGAACACAATGGCTAAAATGAAAGTGACAGGAACCACCAAATGGGGACAAAGATGAGGCATTGAAATTCTCACGTGCCGCCTTGGATGGGGGATAAATTAGTACAGCCATCTGGAGAATTTTTTTTTTCTTATTTCTGTTGTCTAATTTTCCTACTAAGAGCAGGCATGCTTCTCTCTCTTCTATTAAAAAAAAAGTGTAAAATTGATCTTTAACTTAAAAAGTCAGCGTTTCAAAATATATCAAATAATGAGGCAGAGAGAAGAGGGCCCTGGGCCCTGCCATTCTGGAAGGAATTGTCAGCAGTTAATTGAGCTGTAGGGAGACTTTTGCGAGCAGCATCGCAAACATGGTAGGCTTCACAAATGACAGAACACAGTGCCTCAGCTGTTTAAAGCGGGCCCCGTAGGCTCCCTGGAAACTGCAGGGCGTTCTTTGAGGCCAGGAACCAGAGGGACCCTGCCGGGGGCTTTGGTAAAAGCAGGGGTTTCCTGGGGAGGGGGGCGGTTCCTTTCACATTAAATCATAAAATAATTCTCTTTGGAAAAAAATGTGTCGGTAACAAATGCCCCACAGAATGAGATAGATCACTGAAAACTGAAATTTGCAAAGCTTTGCTCAGGCCTTTGATATCATGCTCTACCTTAAATCTAAGAGTTAAGAGTTATTCCTGCCAGGCGTCTGTTTTTGAAGTTCCCCAGCATGTTAAGCAGGGCAGGAGGCCCCGCTGTAGCTCTTGATCAGGGAAATGGAGAAATGATTGTCGTTAACATAAAACTCAGGGCACTGGGATCAGCTTTTTGTCTGCCTGGGAAGCCAGCTGCTTCCAAGCTCCTCCATCCTGTGGTTCGGCTCTCTGGTGGGGTGCAAGTGCAGGGAGTTTGATCCTGGGGTGCATGGGAAATTCTGGGGATCTTTGAATTTGGATGGAGAAAAATGTATTTATGTTCACCAACCTCTAACCAAAATTTTCGCACTTCATTTTGAAAAGTAGCAACCAACCACGATAATATTATCAGTCCCTGTTGTCATTAATAGAAGCCAGATATTTTCATATCATAGTTGTTGAAGATATGTTGAAATAAAGTCTATGCTCATACCCATCCAAAATTAGTTATTAAACCTGCTGCTAGAACTTGTTTTGTGAGGCATTAATAAAGAAGCACACATGTTACTCTGTCACAATTTTAAAAACATTTTGATAACAGTATTTCAATGTAACTGTTATCTTATGTATCGTGAGAATTTACGGAGCCCTAAGCTTCACAAGACTGTCAAAAGGGTCCCCAGCACGATAGCGGTTAAGAACCTTTATCAGGACAAGATGAAGTGGGATTACTTAGAGCAGGGGGAACCAAGTCGAAGAAGCAACACAGGGCAAAGGGCCTGGGCTTTGATTCTGGCATGGGCATAGTTGGATATGGCAAGGAGAGGCTCAGTAGGGCGCCACTCTGGCAGTAATAGGAAGCACAATCAAGGGATTGTCCCCACACTTCACAGAACCACTTTTCTGTAAAGTGGTTCTGGAAAGTTCTGTCACTTTCTGAAGCTCTGACTTAGATTTTGGTCAGATCCAAACACCATTTGGTTTAATCCTGCCTCCATCACTCACCTTGGACAACTTAATCTAATCACGGGGTCTCCATTTGTAAAACAGTAATAATGCTTGCCCAGACATTTTTTTTGTTAAATAATTTACTGGCAAATACAACGTTGAACAAAGAAAGCAAGTTACAGGATGATAGATCTTCCACTTACGAAAAATGTTTAAGGGAGGCAAAACAATGTTACATGATGTTCATAGGTAAAGACTTAGGTAGCCAAGTAGAAAATCATGCATGAGAATGATGCATGATTAAATATCAAATTTAATTTCCTAGTGCTTACAACTGGGGAATGGGGAAAACAAGTTTGGGAGGTGTACAGGTGAGAGGAAACAATCAGAAACAAATACAAGATTTGATGAAGCTCAGTAGTGGGTTCTTTTTAAAGCTTTATTTAAGTGGGCTATAATAAGCTGAACATATAAAAACGTACAACTTGATAAGTTTTGATGTATGTGTACATGCATGAAACCATCACCACAATTAAGATAATGATCATATCTGCCACCTCCAGTTTCCACATGGCCCTGTGTAATCTCTCCATCCTGCCTTTTCCCATCCCTACTCCAAGATGATCAGTGATCTCTTACTATGGACTACCTTGAGTTTTCTAGAATTTTATGTCATTGGAATCATAGAATATGCACTTTTTCATTGGATTCTTTCACTCAGCATAATTGTTTTGAGATCCATTCATGTTGGCAGATGTATCAATACTTCATTCCTTTTTACGACTGAGTATTATCCCATCATAGGGAAACTCTACAGTTGGTGTATCCATTCCCTTATTATTTATCATGTAGATTATTTCCAGTTTGGGGCCATTAAGATTAAACCTGCTGTGAACATTTGTGTGCAAGTCCTTGTGTGAACATACACTATCATTTTTCTTGGCTAAATATCCAGGAATGGAATGACTAGGTTCTATAGTAGCTGTATGTTTGGTTTTTCAAAAAACTGCCAAAATGTGTCCCATTTTGTACCACTGGAAAATGTACCATGTAACATTCCCATCAGCAATGAGAGTTCTAACTATTTCACATGCTTTCCAGCACTTGGTATGGCCAGTCTTTGTCATTTTAGCCATTCCAGTAGGTGTGTGGTCCAAGCTCACTGTGCTATAATTTGCATTTCCCTAATGAATAAAGATGTTGAACATCTTTTCATTCACTGATTTGTCATCTGTTTAATCTTCTTTGATGAAGTAGCAGTTCAAATATTTTGCCCATTTTTTATTCGCTTTGCTTATTAGTGAGTTGTAAACTTTTAAAAATCTACTTTAGAAATAAGTCTTCTGTCAGATACATGTTCTGCAACCATTGTCTCCCAGTCAGTGGTTTGATTTCTCATTTTCCGAATGGGGCCTTCTGAAGAGCTAAAACTATAAATGAATTCCAATTTATTGATTTTTTCCATTTTTTACAGTTTTCGTGAAATGCTTACCAACTCAAACATACTAAAATCTTTTGTGCTTTCTTCTAGAAGTTTAAGCCCTTTTATTTTGATTTCTAATTCATTTTGAATTGTTTTGTATATGGTTGAGGTAAGGGTCAATGTTCTTTTCTCTTTCTTTTTTGCATATGGTTGTCTAATTGTTCCAGCATCTTTTGTGAAACATTATACCCACTCCCTTTGAAATGCCTTGTAGGATTTATCAATTTACTAAATATATGTGGGTCTATTTCTAGATTCACTATTCTTTGCATTCATATGTTTGCATATATTTTTAAAAATACTGTGCTGTCTTGATTGGTATAGCTCTATAATGTGCCCAATAAGGCCATAGTCTTATGCTTGTTGTATATATAACATCCAGGGTTTTTAGTTGTACTTTGTGGGAGAACGAAGGGAAAGCATATCTACTCCATCTTCTTGGAATCAGAAGTCCTGATGCATTTTTAAAAGCTGGCATCTGGTTCTACTTTCAAAAAAACCATTTCTCTGTGAAATAAAAGGATCTCCCCACCATCCTTCAAAAGAAATGGAAAACAAGTTTGCAGAAGAAGACAAGAGGATCGCCAAAGTTTAGACCGTCCCAATCCACCTGCTCAGACATTATACCAAGGGCCAAAAGCTACCTCTGTTTGCTAGAAATGCAAGACAGTGAGATGAGAACACTGGTGATTTCATCCACTGCTGATAGAGACTGATCTGTCTGGGGTTTAAATGGCTAAAATCTGCTTGTTCTTCTCTGCCTTGTCCGCATGCACATCTCCACTGTCCACAAACCTTTCAGAGACTCGATTTCCTTCCTTCAATGATTTCACCTCCTTTTCCTAGGCAGAATACATAAAATGAATGTAGGTTCCTCAACTTCCAGGACCAAACTTCCACTACCAATGGCTGCTGCGGCTACTTGGTGTGAATTGGAAAGAAGAGCCCTTTCCTCAAAGCTCTTTACTTTCATCTACTGCAATAGTCATGGTTACTATTCGAAATTAGGATGACACTGCAGTCAATAGTGCCCCCTGGATTTGGGAGACGCACAACCTGCTCAACACCAGAGATCCCATGACTCCACTTGTGCCTGCCCCCCTCCCATCTCCCTTTCTCGGGGTTACTACCTGAGGTCAGTCCTTCCACTTGTGCTCTGCATACCCCTCTCCTCCCATCCTGTCTTCTTCCTCTTCATAAACTATTCTTGGGCATTCTTGAGCTGATCAATATTAAAAATTCCCAGCTCCTTCTCATCAAAGTCCAAATAAAACTTATATTTCTCCAGACATTAAAAAAAAAAGAAAAAAAGTCTCCCTTCCAGTATCCTCCTCATTTCCTCCAGGCAGTTTCTTAGAAGATTTGTCTACCCTCATTTGTCTCCATTTTCTCACCAACACCCTCCCCTGCTCTTCAACTCACTCTAAGCTGGGCTCCTCCTACCATTCAATGAGCCTGCTCTAGCTGATGGCCATGCCTGTTTGGACCTGGCATTTTTCAGTCTTCGCCTCCCTAATTTCTCAAGAAAACTGATCCAGTTTACAACCCGCAGCGCTCTTCCCCGTCTTCTGCAATGCCATAGTCTCCTGGCTTTTCCTCCTAAGACTACCTGCTCCTCTTCCACCTCTCCAAGTAGAGGAGCTCTTGGGGTCCATCCTGCCCTTCTTCCCAAATGGTATTCTCTCCACCACGCAATATCCTCCATGCCCCTGCTCCATTCTCATCCCCTTCCACGAATCTAAGAAACAGACTTTCATTCGAGATCCAAACAGGCACATCCCATGGCCTGCTAAGCTTCTCCATTGGACGGTTCCGCAGGCTCAACGTATCTACACCCACACAGTTTCGCCAAATCTGCTTCTCCTGTGTTCCCTTCCATTATGTAGTTCCCCACCACTCATCCTGTCAGCCCCGAAGCCTGGGGGGTCACCCAACTCTGCATATTTCACACACCCAATTCACCACTGCCTGACTCCCAACTGTCTCTCCAACCCTCCTTCCTCTATGCACCATGCCAAGGACCTAACCCAAGTAACCAAAATCGAACAAGGCTCGGGAGATGCCCAAGACCAGCTGCGCCCACGTACAAAGTGCTTCGTGCTCCAGGAGCCTCCTGCTTGTGTCCATCGCTAAGTTTGAACACTCAGGAGAAAAGCGCCAGGTCAGTTCTGTTCACTGATTTCTGGAGCATCCTCAGTGCCTGGCACCAGTTAGGTCGGTAAATAATCGTTAGTACGACAGAAGGACAGTGAAAGACAGGGTTCACTCCCTCAGCAGCCCAGCTGAAGCTCAGAGCCCGCGGGCCGCAACCCCCATCCGCCACACACAACATGGCGGAGATTTAGACCTACGTCCCACTTCCGTTTCCTGTGCGGAAGTACGCCACTTCCTCTCTGGTTGCCCTGGAGTTCCTTGGAAGCCAAGAATGTGCAGAGTCTGTTCCTCTTCCGTTCCGAATTCTTGCTTTTGCCGCAGCACAGTCTTACGGAGCAGTTTCGAGGCTCTGCCAACAGCGGCTTGTTGGTGAGAGGGGGACCGCAGGGAGGACCCTCTGGGGTGTGGGGGTGGGGCACGGCGGGGGAGCGAGGGACGGAGTGGGGGAAGGTGGCTGGGAGGTAGGTCAAGAAAGTTTGTGTTGCAAACCTACCCCCAAACCGGTTATTATTGGAAGTGGCAGATGCAGTTACGGGGGCAGAGAAGATGCTTAACAGCTAGAACTTCATCGCCATAAAATGTGTGTGTGCGGAGAGCCTTAGCAGCGAGAAAAGCATTTTCTTCTCCTTTAAGATTTCTGTATTAAATGGGCCCAGTCACTACCTACACCTGCTTTCTGGTAACCTTTCCTCCTGTGTCTGAGGTCATGTGCAGCGTGAGAAGGAAACATGTTGGTTTTCCGTTAGTGGCGGGCACCATTCTTCACACTTCTCACCCTTTATTGAAAGGGCGGTGAAAACCCAAGTGCAGGAACCACTGTTGAAGGTCTGAAAAGGTTACAGGAGACCAGAGCCATTGACTTTTATTTATTTTTTTATTTAATTTTTAAAAAATAATATTTTAAAGATTTTATCCATTCATTTGTGAGGGGGAGAGAGAGAGAGAGAGAGAGCACTGCAGGCAGAGTGGCAGGCAGAGGCAGAGAGAGAGAAGCAGCTCCCCCCTGAGCAAGGAGCCCAATGGGGGACTCAAATCCAGGACCCTGGGATCATGACCTGAGCCGAAGGCAGCGGCTTAACCAACTGAGCCACCCAGGCGTCCCTACTTTTTATTTTTGAGAGAGAGAGAGAGAGAATCTCAACCAGGGGCTCCACACCCAGTGCAGAGCCCAATGTGGTGTTCCATCTCAGGACCCTCAAGATCATTACCTGAGCCGAAACTGAGCCAGATGCTTAACGGACTGAGCCACCCACATGCCCCGACTTTTATTTTTTAAACGAAGATCTTTTTTACTTGAAGAAACTTAAGGATTTGGGCATCCTAGGATGTGCTGTGAGATCGAAAGCAGTGGAATTTTTGCCATAGATCAGAAGAGAGACGGTCACCCAATGAGTACCCCCTGACTTGCAGACCAAGTGAGCACAGTCAAGATCTTCTTCAGCAGCCACCTGGGCATTGGAACAGGCTGTAAAGTTCACCCTTCTTCAACCTGGTCCTCGCATCGCCACATCCAGTTCTGCCTAGTTGTTCATGTTTCTGGCCTGATCAGTTTTTGTTTTTGTTTCTGGCAGGTGCTGTGGAAGCCCCTAGGTAGCTGAGAAGTTTTTTAGCAGTTTTTTTTTATTTTTTTTTTTAAAGATTTTATTTATTTATTTGTCAGAGAGGGAGAGAGAGCAAGCACAGGCAGACAGAATGGCAGGCAGAGGCAGAGGGAGAAGCAGGCTCCCTGATGAGCAAGGAGCCCGATGTGGGACTCGATCCCAGGACGCTGGGATCATGACCTGAGCCGAAGGCAGCCGCTTAACCAACTGAGCCACTCAGGCGTCCCGGTAGCTGAGAAGTTGATGGAATCTTCTTACTGGTGCAGCTTTCACTATTCCTTGTTGTTCGAGTGTGAGATAAAGGTGAGCAGACAATTCTCGAGTGCACTGTTTACCTACAGCACACCGCAACTCGACTTCTGAAAGTTGAGAGAAACAGGTTTGCACAGTTGTTGTGTGTGACGTAGAAAAGACATATCATCTGATAACAGGAACATAGCTTTTATGCTAATAAAATGCTTTTAAAATTAGTGTGTGGTTTTTTTGGTAATTAGCATATAATTTTGGTTATCAGTTGGTTCATAACAAACAGCCATAACAAACCAAATTAGGTACCCCCCCGAGTCATTTATCTAAATGACTGTTCTGCTAAATTGTATTTGTGGGCATTGATCAGAGCTAATGGGAAAAAAAGATTAAGATGAAAATCATGGGATTAAAATTTTAATTAGTTTGCCCCCCTGAATAGTTGCTTGGTGTGACACAGTGATTGATTGGCTACGTATGCCCACCCAGCAAGGATGTAGCTCTACTACCAAACTTCTGAACATAGGAGTTTTTTACAAAAGACCTAATATTTTCTCTTTATTACTTTCTTTCTCTTTATTACTGCTCAACAAGGAATTGAAAAGGAAGGCAATGTGTGGGGATCTCATAGTCTTTTGTCTGGTGATACATAGAAAGTATGAACTGAGGGCTCCAATCAGCTCAATATAACTATTTCAGACTTAATATGTCTAAAATAAAGCTATTTCCCACCCCCAACCCCTTCCTCTCGCAGGGTTCTTTTCTTGACCAGTGGCACCACCACGTATCCGTATGTTCAGGGCTCAAACCCAGAAGCAGTCTTGACTCCCTCTTTTCCTCATTCCCCACAGCTTGCCCATCTACAATTTCTGTCAGCTTTTATTCCAAAACATACCCCAAATGCACCAACTGTTCTCATCTCTACCACCCTAAACCAAACACCATCACCCTTTACCTAGTTAAATGCAACACCCTCTGACTCTGGTCTCCCTGTTTCTAATCTCATGACCCATTTCTACCCACCTCCCCCCTACCCCATCCAGTCCGTTTTCCACATGATAGCTAAAATGTTTGCTTAAAACATAGGTTAGGCTCTATCACTTCTCTATCTGGAACCACCCAGCATCTTCCCACGCTAGTTTCTATGCCCTACAAGCCCCTGCGTGGTCTGAATTCATCTGGGACCACTCCCTCCCCCTCCACTCACTATGACCCGGCACAGTGTCTCTTTCTTCACCTGCCAAGTCTGGAGCTGTCTACAGGCCTTTGCACTAGTTCTCTCCCCTTTGACTGGAACTCTCTTCCTCCAGGTGTTTGCAGGGCTGGATCTCTCTTGTGTAGATCTAAGCTTAAAGATGACCTCCTCAAATAACCCCTTCCTTTACTACCCAAACAACAGTAGGCTCCTATTACTCCCGTTCAAACCATCCTAATTTGCCTTCACCACAACACTTGTCATTACTGCTATCTTCTTGGGTCTTCATTTATTGACTGTCTCCCCCTGCTCCTTTGTGAATGCCATGAAAGCAAAGCTCTTGTCTTGTGTGTAACTATCTTTGGAGCCCCATGAGTCTCCAGTGCGTGAATGAATGAGTACCCGAATGAAGGGATTTTGTTGGCACCAAGATGATTACCATCTCATCTCAGGTACACTGAAGGAAGGCTGGGAAGGGTCAGAGGACCAAATAGCACATAGAACGGACCTTAAAACATGAGACTTGGGCAAGGATGCAGAATGGAGAGAGGCAGGAGAAATGCTTGGGATCAGAGGCAAGGGCACAGTGAAGGTAAATGGAAATGATATCATGCAACTCTATAGATACATCCTAGAAATCCTAACCTGTGGGGTGCCTGGCTGGCTCAGTCAGTTAAGTTTCCAACTCTTGGTTTCAGCTCAAGTTGTGATCTCAGAGTCATGAGATCGAGCCCTGTGTCAGGCTCCATGCTGAGTGTGGAGTTTGCTTGAAATTCTCTCCCTTTTCATCTGCCCCTCCTGCTTGTAGGCACATGTGCCCTCTCTCTCTCTCTCTAAAATAAATAAATAAATCGTTAAAAAAAAAAAAGGGAAAAGAAATCCTGATGCTTGTATAAATGTGCACTTGCACCTGCACACTCACACACAGTCCAGCTAAAGAATAGTGACTCTCCACGTTCGCTCGGTACCTGAGTCAGCCTGGCATCCTGCAGTGGTTCTGTTACACCGCCTGGTGGGGTGAGCCTGAGCCCCAGTTTTCTTCAAATAGAAAGTGAAAGGCTTCCTTGGATTCCTGTGTAACTTTAAAACTCAAACTTTACTGAAAGTGGATATGTGGGATTCCCTCCTCCCTGAGGAACAAGGAGCCTACTTTTTGCCTTGACCCTTGAACCTAAGGCCTACATCCCAATTTGGTGATTCTACTTAAATGCCATATTTTGTCTAAAAAGCACTTTACCAAATTATGCCACCCAATACTTATATTGACAACCAGAGAACATGTCAGGAGCAAATTCTGTGAAGCCATGCCGAGCGAGCTCAGACCTATTCTCTTAACTCTAGGTTGAATTTGTGGGAATGGGGTTGAAGGAGAGAAAGTGTCCAGATTTAAAAAGATGGGGAGGGAAATGGAGCTTAGACCCTAATCCTTTCATAAATCCTTCTCACCCCCAGTTGGTCGGTAAGATCCCTGGGATTGCCATTCTCTTTTCCATGCACCCCTTGGTCGGACCTTTTGTTAATCCTTTTCCCCCTTTGAGGCTAACTTTGACTTTTTTTAGAAACTGAAACGCAGGCTTTGTTGAGACCCATGTTGCATGTCAATTTCATGTCTCCTAGTCTCCTCCAGTCTGTGCCAGATCCTTACTATTTCCTTTGTCCGACCTTGTCACTTTTGAAGAAGTCTGGTCAGCTGTTTTGTAGACTGTGCTTTGATTTGGATTGGTCCAATGTTTCCTCATGATTTAAACTAAGGTTTTGACGTTTCTGCAAGAAAACCACACAAGTGATGCGTCCTCCTCAGGGTACCATATCAAGTACTGTAGGGAATGCTGGTATGTTTTTTTCTGGTGGTGGTAATCCTGCCCGCTGGGTTACAGGGGTGTCTGTTGGACTTTTCCCTGTAAAGTGGAGAATTCCAGTGGTAGTTCCTGTAAATGTGGGGGGAGATGTTGGGAGACTCCCTTGGCATTATTGGTAACGAGATGTTCCGTGAGGTGTACGTTGGGATGGAGGTGAGGGCGGGCATGTGTTTTGTTCTGTGTGTATCCCAAGGCTAGATCAGAACTTGCCATGATTATGCTGCATGAATTCAGAGCTAAAGACACCCATGCTGCCGTGAGAAAGAGCTGGGGCTCCATCTCGAAACACACATTGGAAAATAACTGCCTGTTTCTATTGCATATGGGGGCGGTGTACGTTGTTAATAAATGGAGTCCTTTTCATCCATGGGTTTGTTCAGCAAATGTTTAGCAATAAAGGCTAACATTTTTCAGGTGTCCACAATTTGCCAGGCACTGTACTAGGCTCTGCCTCTATTGTCTCGGTTCGTACTCACAACTCGTTAGAGTAGGTGTTATTGCCAGCTTTACAGGTAAGGATCCAGAGGCTTAAGGAAGCAACTTGCTCGGAGGCGAGTGGGCCTCGAATCCAGGGCTAACTCGAGAGTGTGTGCTGTTTCCGTGGCACCAAGCTTGCTGCCCTCCAGTGTGCCAAGCACCGCGATCAGTGCTGAGGATACAGAGGGCAAGGTCCACATTTGGGAAGAGCTCTGCCTGGCACAGTAGAGGCACAAAGGCCCAGGGAAGAACCCTCACTCAGGGGCAGGGGGGTCACCCTTTGGTTCCGAGGGGCAATTCCTCAGCCTTGAGAACCACTGAGCTGGTTTTTCTCTGGTCTTTACTGAGTCAGCGTGGACTTGGCAGGTGCCATAGTCAACCAGAGAAGGGAACTCATGCTGCTGCCGTGCTCGCTCTGTTTTTCGTTGGCTGTTATTCATCTCAGCCACCCTATGAAGTGGGTATATTATGTTCACTCAGCTCGTGAGGAAACCAAGGCTCAACAGGGCTAAGTAAGCCCCCCCTTGTCACCAGCTGGTAAGTGGCCGAACGGGAGTCTGATCCCAGATCCGACCGATTCTACAGCATATACCTGGTCTTCAGCACGCTTTGCTGTTCCTGGGAGTCCAGATTCCAGCATCCCCCACCACTGATGGGACTGTGTGCCTGTTGTCTTCTGATCTGTACAAGCGATGATTATGTTTATGTCGTGCCTCATGGACGCTGACAGCAGTTCATTGGTAGCAAGTGTTGTGGGTTGTTCTTTTTTCCCCTCAAACCAAAAGATCTTTGTGCAGCTTTTGCTTTTTTTAAACCACCTCCTCCCACAGTCAATCCATGTCACCATAAGGAAATTGGAAAGTGATGATTCTGAATCATTTGCGACACATAAAATGCTACTGTGTGTACAAGCACGCTTCCCTAAGCGATGCGGCATATGGCAAGTCAAGTCCCCCTGTTCCCTGGCTTTTGACGAGAGCGTTCAGTTCCTCCCGGAATCAGTGCTTCACGAGTAGCATCTGGTGCTGCTGCTAACAGTCTGTGGCCTTCATGTCTCAGGGCATTTGCTGAACTGTCCAGCGAAGGAGGGGACGGGAAAGGTCTGCGATTCTACCTCTTCCATTTTGGCATCTCCCCAGCTCTGCATCGTTCTTCTTTCTATTGCCTGTTGGTTTTGAAAAGGTAAAAGCAAAACAACTCTGCACTCAGTGCTTAGAAAACAAAAAGGAAAACCAATTCTCAGCAGGCCTGGGGAGTAGGATGGGGACACCAGGCAACTGGTTTAGTACAGTTATTCGGTTCATCAATTATCTCGCCTCCGCCGCAGCTGTTTAGAGGCAGTGAGAATGGCCAAAAGGTGGGATTTGCAGTGGCTGTGAAGAAGAGTAGGTATAAGGAATTGCAAGATGTTCTTGTTTGTCTCAGCTTAGTTTGGACTATGCCAGACCCTGAGGCCAGGACTCAAGGGAAGTAATTCATTTGGGAGTTACAGGAACCAATGGTAGGGAATTAGGGAGAATGAGCTGGGAAGGGGGAAAAAGCCAATAAAGGATGTGTTATCAAGCCAGATGCCACCGTAAGGACTGGAGTTTAATAATCCCACTGGGGAATCCCACCAGGGAAACTGCCCTAGAGCACATATCGGAATTATCCAGTGTTCCCCCATTCCAGCTGGGGGAGAGAGCTGGGGTATTTACACACCAGCTTCTCAGGGCCAGTGATTGAGGGCTGCTCCCATGAGGTGTGCTGGGCACACTGGTGGTTTCTGCAGCTTGGGAGGAAGTTCTCAGGCAAAGAGATGCACATGGTGGCCATTGAAGTCACCCAGTGTGGATTGATAACTGTTTGCTGGTCCTGCTGAAAGCATCCACCAGTCAAGAACGTTCAGGACAAACGGCAGAAATTGCAAACCTCAATTTGATAACTGCCTGGATGCATCTTTTCCCAGGGCTGCCTCTCATGAGGAAACCACACTTTTAGTAGAATCAGTTGAAGGTCCTGGGCTCCTTCCAGTATGTCCTTTCTTGACATCCATTGCAAACTGCAATTTGTTCATTTTTCTTTTTGTTGGCCTTTCTGAGGATAATAGTGGGGAAATCAAGGTAACCAGTGTGCTACAAGTCATATACGATCATGAGGACAGAGTGTAGTCTCGTTTTTTAATAAACTAGAATGTGAAGTCGGTCATTTCCCCTGGTGTCTGGCACACAGTAGGTGCAACTGCTTGTTGAGCAAGTTGACAGCGCCATCGTTTTGATGTTATTAAGCTTTCTTTATGTGCGGTGGTCCTGCTAAAGGAATTGCATTCTGTGACAAAGAGGGGTTTTTCTCCATTACTCTCCCCTCCCCACCATCCCAGACAGCCCTTAGCTTCATCCACACCCGTCCCTTCTCATATGTACGTACCATCCCATGGTCCTAAAAATAGGAGAGTCAGGTTTCTTTTGTGTGTGGTTTAAGACGATTTAATTTAAAAAAAAAAAGATGATTTAATTTATTCCATTGTAAAATTTATATATATATATATATATACATATATATGTATATATATATAGTAATGCAAGCTGATTTTAGCAAATGTATAAATTACAGAAAAGTGGGAGAGAAAAAGAAGGAAAAAACCGCATGGCTCTACCACCTGGAGAGAACACTATTAATATGTTGGTGTATTTATTTCCAGTGTTTCCTGTGTGTATTTTTACATAATTTTAATGGACAATTTTAAGTCTCTTTTTACTTAACATCATAAGTAAATATTCTTCCTATTAAATTAGTGTTCTTAATGTCCTACACTTTGTAAATATCTTCTTTGGAAGTTGCGTGCCAGTCCATTTCCCTGCTGTACACCACTTAGCTTGTTTCCTGTTTTCCAAAACTGTAAGTAATGCCGGGATAAACATCCTCTACCTGTATCTCTACTGGCGTTGCTAGATCTTTCTTTAGAACAGAGTCCCAGAAATGGAATAACTAGTTCTGAAAGATACAAACTCTTAATACACCTCGGGAGATTTCATTTTGATTTCTAAAACTGTTCAGCCATGACTTCCATAAAAGAGCCCTGGAAAAGCTGATTGCCTCGAAGAATTTACTTCCAGTTTTGCAATGTTTCAGACCCAGAGAGTTTTAGCATTCAGCTTAAGTGAGCACGGAAATCTTCTGTAGCGTCTCCACCTTAGGCCTCTTCCCTCCCTAATAAAATGCGGCAATGGCATTATAAAAATCCTTCTTTGGTAAACAACGTCTTTTTGTGTTCTCAAGGATTACGTCGTTTTGGCAGGTATTGGGTTTATGCCTAGAATTATCTGTAATTTTTGCATGCCTATTTATGACGCCTTAAGGGTTTAGCAATGCCTTCTGTTTTTTTGTTGCCAAAAGGAAGTCCAGATTTCATGGCGGTAAAACCTCATTTATAAGTCCGTGTCCTGCCTGAAAGGCCAGAACTGGACCTTCACAGGCACTGCTCTCAGGGACATTATATGGATAAGGAGTTGTCTTGTCTAAGACTGGGCTGGCCTGGAAAGGACCTACCCAAATTTAGACAGTTTGTAAATGGAGGGAAACCATGGCATTCATAGATGTGAGCTTTCAGGCATAATGTGATATCAGACTCTCCAGGAGATACAATACCCAGGAGAGACAGGGTTGTAGGATGGTTTGGAAAGTTACAGAACACGCAGACTCCTTGATCTCATGTGTGCAACATTATTTAAAAGAATGAGTCTGGCACCTCTGTATTGACAGGAAAAGATGCCCATGTTTTTTGTTATTTCTCAGTAGCAAATTGCATGGTGTGATCCCATATTTGTAAAAAAAAAAAAAAAAAAAAGGCAAAAATTGGGTTCAGGGCAAATCTTTGATATATGAACCAAAAGAAGCCTGTATAAGGACACACATGAGACTTCAATAGCTCACAAACTCAGGAGTGCAGAATTGAGTTAGAGAGCAGGGAGAAAACTTTGCTTTATACAGTTCTATCCAGTACCACGTTACAATGAACACGTGTTACTTTTTAAACTTAAACAAGGAAGAAAACTAATAAGAGTGCCAGAGAATGAACCAGAATGAGGAACGAGGCCAAGGAACTCGTTCATGGGTAGACCCCATGTAGGGCTCTCTCTCGGCAAGGCCGGTGCGTGCTCCCCGGGAAGGCCCAACTTTCTAGAAGAGGAGTGTCGAATTGGTGTGTCCCTCCCCTGGCAGAACTTAGAAAAATCTCGTGTGTTGGTGTTCACCTGCGGCGTCCGTGAGGAAAGGTTTCTGGAAAAAAATCATCGGAATGATCCAGGCAGTCAGGAGTTGCTATCCTGCCTCTGAGGGCGTGAGAGAGCGTGCCCAGCAGGGGAGAGAAGAGCATCCTTGAAAGGCCCCAGAATGGAAAAGACCAATCGAGCCTCAGAACCAGAGGGCACTGCCTGGCCACCCGTGAGGCCTGCAGGCCCGGCCCAGAGCTGGAGATGGTTCCTGGCACCATCACTGCCTTTCTTCCCTGGGGAGCTAGCACTGAGGTGTGTGTCTTTGAAGAACGATGGATCCAGAACTACACGGCTCCCGAACCTGATTTAGTTTGGATCTATTTGTGAATTAGGGTGTGTTTACCATGAAAGGGTGATTTAGATGGTGACGGGTCTGCTGGATATATAAAGGATAATTGAATCTCAGAGTCTATTAAAGACTGCTGTCTTACATCTTGTGGGATGACGTGTTATTACAGGGGCCCACTTGGCTCTCGCGTTCAGTGTCTTCTCTTCCCTTCCTCCCTTTCTTTATTATCTTTCAAAAATTAGATTTTCTCCTTGCCCCATCAGAAGTCGCAAAAAACACCTCTGAGGAGAGTCAGGCTGTGTGAGGGGAGCCCCCGGGGGAGGTGGCGGTTCAGCAGGGGCGCTCGAGTCAGCCACTGACCTTGAATCTAAGCCTCAATTTCTTCATCTATCAAGTGTGACAGTGTTGACTTCTTTTTTCTTCTTCTTGTTCTTTTTTTTTTTTTTTTACACTGTTGACTTCTTAGTTGTCACTATGACACCTGGGGCCACATAGAGTGGGGCCCAGCACTTGAGGGAAGTACCTGTGGGCTGTTCTAGTCAGAACCTTGGTCACCCCCCTTCTGCCAAAGACTTGCCCTGGTTCATTTCCTGGGGCCTCCCTGTTCCTCCTCTGGCAGTAGAACTCCTGACCGTTAATTGCTCCAATGAAGCACGCAGAAAGCAGCAAGAACAGCTGAAATGCAATGAAAATCATCAAAGTGACCCTCCCCAGTTCCTCAGCTGAAGCGTAATGTGATCCTCCCCCCACCCCGGGGGCAGGGGGCGCTTCTCCCCAGGAAGTGGGGCTTTTCTCTCCAAAGGGCTTGGAATCTGCTCCTTGGGGCTGCACAGACTGGCCTCGTTCCCTGGTCTGATCTGTGCCCACACTCCTCTGATGCTGGCCAGGGGCCCTGGCACAGCCCCACCACACGGCCCGCCAACTCGAAAGGCCCTTTCTTTGGAGCAAATATCATCGCACACATCGCCATCAAAAAAATGAAAGCGTTCACAGTGGCCCGGCAGCCGGCTTCCGTCAGGGGCCTTCCGAAACAATTTCGTGCCCGGAGAATGGCAGGAGACAAGGTCTTTCTATCTGATCCGCACACCAGGCCGCCGTCGGGTGGTGGGGGGTCTGCTTTCCTCTTCCCCCTGGCACCGCACGGATCGTTGTCACCGTGTTGTCTCTCTCTCTGAGCAGGACCAGGCAGGCAGGCAGGCAGAGGGATATATTTCAACTGCCCTTGACTCTGTTTATAATCACAAACATGAAAGGAAGGGAAAGAGATTGAGTTTAGAGAGCCGGTTCTTTGTGTCGTCTAATTTATCTCTCTCCGGCAGCAGCGGGCTGAGCGGGTTTCCTTTTTGTTTCCGACGCAGGAAGCTGAAATATGAGTCCACGCTGATGACAGAATAAAGGGATTGAAAGAGGCATAAATCTTATCTTCTCGCAACCCTGGAAGACCAGCTTCTTGTGAAGAAGGGGATTATACTTCTGTAATTAACTGCTTTGCGGCTCCTGGTGGGGGCTGCGAGCTGAATAATAGTGACCAGCAAAGTTGGGGGAGAGGCAGGCGGGCGGGAGCAGCAGCTGACTGTGAACCACGGTCCCAGGGCCCGGCTCTCGGAGAGTTGAGCCGGGAGACTTTTGTCCCCATCCATCCACATTCGAGGCAGAGAGAATAGGATTCCGGAACAGACAGCTCATGGAGACCTACTCCTCTGTGGGCAGGTGGCTGCCAGGACAGGAGGGGCCTTGAAGGCCCACGCCAGGTCTTACTTACACTCCTCTGTGGTCTAGCCTAGTGCTCGGTACCCATTAGATGCTTGTCAGAGGTGACTGCCACTTATCAGCCGTGAGATCTTGGGAAAGTTGTCTGATTTCTCTGATCGTCAGTGTGACCTTCCACAAAACACGCGGGGTGGGGACTCTCCTAGACTTCTTGCGAGGAAGAAGTTAGATCATGAGTCTAAACAAATTATTTATCATAGTGCCTGGCCCATGGCAGGTGCTCAATAAATGATAGCTATTATTATTACATCGTGGAATATGACTTGATCGCAAACTCAGCCATTGTAAAAGTCAGCATCTGTGAGGCTCACCACATACAGGTACGGATGCACACATGAGTACGTCTGTGTCCGAGTGTCCCATTGGCAGCCTTCTTCCCCTGTGTTGTGGGGGACAGAATCGTCTCAGAGTGGAGCAGTGATCTGCTCCAAGTAAGGGGCAGACGTGGAGATCGGAGGCCATGTCTTCTTCCCACTCTCTCTCCCCTCGTCCCTCGCCTCTCCAAGCCAGGCTCACCCCTGCTCATCCCCCTTCACTCCTGCAGTCCCTCTCACTCCAGACCTCACCACTCCACCGTCAAACCGCCAGACTGCCTTTGCTTCCTCTTCTCTCTGCTGCATGCTGGCATCACTGAGTCCCAGAGACTCTTTTTAGATATTCCTCGAGTGTGCCTGTCTTGATCCCAGTGCCACTCAACGCTGGCCCAGACCAGCAGGCTTTGGGCAGCAAGGGACTCTCGCGCAGTGTCTCAGGGCCAGGTTCTCTTTCCTTCTCTCCATGCCAGGATGGAGAGAAGGGGTGCCGTCCCAGACCCCCCTTGCCTATCCTTCCCCGCTGGGGAGCAGCCCACACCCCACTGTGGATCAGAGCAGGAACACGCGCCCTTCCCCGAATTTCTTCAGCTGATCTGCCCAAACTTGTCTCTTCTTCCTCCCAGGCAAAACCCCCTACCCCAGCTGAGTCTGCCTCAGTGTCCCTCAAGTACCACCCCGTAGCCACTCCGAGGGCTCAGCATGTTCAATCCTTCATAAAGACACAACTGTCTGACATATTCTGCCCCATTCCAGGCACAAGAAATGCTTGATAGAGCCATGGGGTAGAGAGATCATCTGTTCTGTCTACCCATTTGATGGATAGAACAACCTGCAGCCCAGAGAAATTTCGGAACCAAGTCTCACACCTGACCCTTCTAATTTAGGATTCGGGGCTCCTCCGTCAGACCCATAGGTGGCCCTACCACCCTCAGTGATGAATGGTGGCCCCAGCCAGGGGACGGGGGGTGGGGGATGTGGTCAGGACTCAGCCAACATGTGGGCCCCGTGCTTGTGTAATTCACCAGAGGGACAGCCTGAAGGCCCTCTGAGGACAAATGAGTGAGTGAGACACTGGGGGCGTATGGTGGGCAGAGGCTGGGTTTCAGGGAAAGTTGGGAGATTGAGATGTAGGGGGTCATCATGGAAACCAGCACCCGTATGGCAGGTAAAATTGGGACTGGATACCAGTCCAAGCAATGTGCTCTGGGAACATAGCAATTAACTGGTAGGAGATGGGATCCAGGAGGCCTTCAGGGAAGAAGTGGCCAGAGACCTGGGTCTGAAGTAGCAGAAGATAGCATTCAGGGGCAAGACATTCTAGATTGAGGGAGCAGCATGACAGGAGCATGGAGGCCTGGGAGCAGGAGCAGGACAGCCTGAGGTGTGCCTGGCGAACAGCACAGCTGGACAAGAAGGAACCTTCCAGAAACAGAGAAGTCTGGATTCAAGTTCTGATGCTGCCTCCAGTCTGACTCTCAGGATTTGGGCAACTCACTACCTTTCTACATCTTAGTATTCTTTTAAGTGAATGCGCAGAATGACATTACTTGCTTCCTGGGGTTATTGTATGGATAAACCAAAACAGTAAGGCACCAAATACAGGGACTGGCGCATGGTAGGAGCTCAGCGAAAGGTCCGATGTGGCCGGAGCTTAGGCACTGTTGGACCGCAGGGACCGGCAGAGGCTTGGGGGAGGCTATGTGTTTTCTTTTGCCTTCCAGCGGGCTCTTCCTCCTCCTTGCAGGACCTCACCAGCTGGCCTGGGAGGGCTGCTTGCCCACTCATGGTTGCCAAGATGCTGGCCATTCCCCGGTCCAGAACGATCCTCTGGTGTTGTCGTCATCCTTGAGCCCTTTCCAGCCTGAACACAACTGGTGCTTGTGTTCCAGGTCTGGTAATGCTCACTGGCAGAGGCCATGTTTGGGAGCCAGAGCTATATTGAGGTAGAAACAGACATGGAAAACAGCTGCCCACTTCTCTGCCTTGGTAAACACGCAGCGAGCCCTGGAGCTTTGGGCTTTTCGAGGGAGCAGAGACCACAAGGCAGGCGCTGCTTGCTGTGGCTTGGAGGATAAGGGCAGACTGTTTGCTCGGGGCACGTGCCAGCCTCCTCAGGCTGGGGGTGGGGCTTCGGAGTTGAGGGATGGAGGGAGTTAGAGGCCCTCCTCTTCCTCTGGGCTTCTCGGTCTTTGAGAACCCTACAGGTACTTTCACCATGTAGTAGCTGTGGGACTTTGGGTCAAGTTTTCAAACCTCTCTGGCCAGTCAGCAAAGGCAATTCCTGGCATGTCCCTGAATGGCATTCCTCCTTAGTGAGAGCTTGCCAAAGTTACCCAGGCATCAGCGTCACCTGGGTGGGGCTAATTAAAAATTCAGATTCCCAGACCCATTTCCAGACTCACTGAGTCAGAGTCTCTGAGCCAGAGCCCAGGAATCTGCACTTTAACAACCTCCCCAGATGGTTCAGCTGCCGTTATCCCAGAACTACATCTGGGAAGCCACTATCTGATATTCAGTGAGTTCCCTGGGAAACCAGAGAAAGAGGTAGTCAGAAGGAGGGGGCTGGTGGATGAGGCCAGCATGCTTCTCCTTTTCACATGCACTTTTTGACTTTGGCTTGGAAACATGCTCTTAGATGCCATCCCTCCTCAGTGTTATAAAGAGTAAATACCCCATCCCCTAGAGTTACCTCATTTGCCACCCATCCACCCATCATCTGTCCACCCAT
>NW_019154106.1:18149477-18151953 GCF_002288905.1 Enhydra lutris kenyoni | reverse complement strand
CATCCATCCACTTACCCATCCATCTGTCCATCCATCCACTTACCCATCCATCTGTCCATCCATCCACTTACCCATCCATCTGTCCATCCATCCATCCACCTACCCATCCATCTGTCCATCCATCCATTCATCCATTTATCTATTCACCATCCATCCATCCATCAGCCGTCATTTCTGTGTACCTACTGCTCTGTGCTTCTGTGCCTGGTCTTTGGAGACACAGGGAAGGTTTTCCTGGCTGTAATTTCCCACCTGGACAAGTAGACGTACAAGTCATCATAACACAGGAGGATTCAGTGATTGATGGTTCAAGCAAATACAGTGATGGCACAGGGGACAAATGATGGAGAGAAGGAGGCATGGAGAGAAGGCATGGAGGGAAGGTCAAAGGAGTGCTCATAAGACAGCAACTTGTGAGTGGGTCATGAAGGGGAGGGAGGAGTTAGCCGGATGGAGAGAATGAACATGAGGGGGTCTAGGAAGGTCGGTGAGTCCTGTGATGAAATCCCCTCCCCTCTATTGTGAGAAGCCTCTCCTCAGGCCATGGAGCCCAAGTTGTGATGCTGATCTGCCATTGTAACCTCTAAACTGAGCCCCATATCCTGGCATTTCTGGGTGAAAAGGGCCCACTCTCTAGTGTGTGTGTTACAGGCTCACGATGGTTGTCTCTTACACGGTAAAGTTATTATGGAACTGACAGGTGAACAGCCATCGAGATCGAGAGGCACAGGATGCTTCGAGAGCCTGGGGTCAGGTACTAGCTCTGCCTGCCACTCACTCGGCAACTGTGGACAGGTCTCTGGCCCTCTGTTTCCCCAACCCCAACATGGTGCTCTTGTCTGGAGCACGGCCCTGCCATCCTGGCCACCATACACTTGTCATCAACAACTCTTCTTTCCACCGCAAGCCCATCTGTTGGAGCACATGAGCCACACAGCATCCCAGAGGTTCGGTGGGTTTACTTTGAACCCCCAGCGTATCACCCGCAGCCCCAAGTGGCGTTTGGTAGGGAACGTGCAAGGTGGACGCAAGTCTGAAGGTGGCGCTGTGGCTCCAGTTGTGGCTCCGCTCTCTGGAGCAGGACTGTGTTCTCGGGGTGTCTGTGGAAACCCAGCAGGGCTGATGGCAGGTTTTGCTCCATCTTGGGGCCCTCCCAGTTCAGCAAGCTCTGCTTATTCGCAGGAAGCAGCGAGGCCAACCCACTCGGGCCTCCCCACCTCCCGGGCCCCTTCACACAGCTTCAGAGCTCTCTGTTTCTCTCTGGCTCTGTCCCCTAGGGAAGCCAGCCTGCTGTTAGTGGCACGTAGGTGGAGCAGGGCTCTGTGCCTGGGTTTCCCGGGAGCCTGGTTTTCTGGTGCTCACTGCAGGCAGGGGGCCCTTGGCTTGGAGCTACTGGCTGAGTCTGGGCCATGATGTGCCATGATGATGGGTTGGGTCACAGCCTGCTTGACCCCCCGCCGTAGACCCCATACTCGGGTGATGCATTTGGTATTTTGAAAATACTCCACACTCTTCCTGCCTCCTCCTCTCTGTTTTTTTTTGGGGGGTTTTTTTGGTTTTTGTTTTTGTTTTTTTTGGGGGGGGGTTTCAGTGCTTAGCTGAGCCATCTAATAAAGAACCCAGGGGGAGAGAATGCTGGGGCTCAAGAAGAAGGAAAGAAGAACGTGCTGATATTAAGTGCATGCTGGGTACCAAGCACTTCCTTCCACAAGAACTAGAGCAGCGATTTTTAACCTTTCTTCCAGTGGCATACGCCTTTCCCTCCCCCAGAATCACAGGTGAACCCCGCCATGGAAACCAAACACGGGGGCAGAGGCTGTGAGAGAGTTGGGGTGGGGCACCCGGGCCCTTGACCCTTCCCCTTTCACCCCCTTCCCTCCCCCTCCCCCCTGCAGCCCCTTTGGTGTGATCACAAAACCTGAATCGAAAGCACCATTTCATTCATCTGTACACACCTCTTAGAGGAAATATCATTTCCAGTTTTCGGTTGTAAAAGCTGAAGGCCAGCGAGTTGAGGTGACTTGACAGTGTCTCATGATTAAGAAATGGCAGAGAGCCAGGCAGCGGACCCAGCCACGTCTGACCCCAAAGCCCCTAACTCCGTTAGGGAAACCGTGGGTGCTCTGCTTTCTAATGAGAAACTGCCTGCCACGAAGGAACCTGGCTAGGACAGGAGAACCGTGGAAGATGGGAAACACATGGGGCGTGGGTTCATTGCCACCAGGAAAATGATCCTTCAGCACCCCCGGGCAAGCTCTAGCTTGGCTGAATTCAGAAGACACCAGGCAGCCATGTGCTGGAGATTCAGTGAGCTTTCCAGGCCCTGATTAGACTCTTTGTGTTCCAGAGTCTGGGTCTGGAATATCTGAACCAGGTCTCAGTTCCTGCTCTACTGGTGGAGGAAAAACTGTGTACGAGCAGCTCCTGAAAGGCAAGATGCTTTGAAAAGAAGGAAAAAAAAAAGAGCCTTTTTTTT